>NW_008654633.1:0-4754 GCF_000695815.1 Acanthisitta chloris
AATAAATATATTTTTTCTGCTTTTATTAAAAGCAAAATTTATTTAAAATAAAATATAACAGAGACTGTAAGGTTGAAGAGATGATGCATTTCTTTCCCTGGCCCTGGGTGCAGGGGGACACCACAGGGACACAGCTGGGATGGCTGTGACCCTCACAGAGGCTGAGGGGACACACAGACCCATAGGCAGCAATTCCTCCCATCTCCAGGGACCACAGAGGATGAGGAGCATCCTCTGCTCCTCCCTGGTGTCCCCCAGAGCCACAGCACCAGGTCTGAGCTGTCCCCGAGGTGTGAGCACAGCTTGGGACCCCAAGGCTGTCCCTGTTGTGGAACCCACTTGTGGTTTTATTTTTGTTTTTCTGGTTTGTTTTTTTTTTTTCAAACAACAAAAACCTTAATTGATTTTATTTTGGTTATTATTTTTCATACCACTTCATATAGCAGCGACTTGTAACCCAGAAAGGATTTGCATCGGGGTAGGGGAGGGAAATCTATTTATGCACTGGGGAGGGTGGGCTGGGAGGTCCTTGTTTTCTGGGATATTTTGCTAGTGTTAGAGAAATAAAAGTATCTATGAAACAGCAACGTTTGTGTGTCTTTTGTCCAGAGGTGACCTTGGATATTGAATTTCATGTTAGGGAGCAGAGATGGGAAGGGACTCACCTTGCTCACAGCTCTCTCCAGAGGCACCTGCTCCTCCCTCTCTCTGGTTTGGGACTTCATTTGCCCTGTAAAGTTTATTTTGGATCTCCTGAAGGAATAAAACACCTGTACCTGGGCAGGTTGTGTAAAACCAAGGGAGAAAAGGGGCTGGTTTGGGAATAGCTGGGGGTTGAGAAGGTTCCTGAGCATTGCCTTGAGGGTTGTGGGTGCAGAGGTCCTTGTGGGTGGCTCAGGGGGGACACATGCCATGCAGGGACCTTGTGTTGGCTACAGCCAGTGGGTCTGGTTGAGGAATCATCCCCCCACCAAGGGCTGGGGGACTCCCAGAGCTCTCCCTTCCCATGGAGCAGGCTGGATGTGAGCTGGGACCACTGGGATGCTCTGGTGATGATGCTGCAGGGAGCAGTGAGGGGCTCACTGACACCCCAAAGGAGTCACATACTCCCTATTTATCCCTATCTCAGGACTTCCTCAAGCACCATCCATCCCTTCCCAAGAAATCCACACAGCTAGGGCAGGGAGGGCAGGAGTTGGCAGGGTCCTGTGGTGGCCACCAGCCCCTGGCAGTGCCCAGACACCACATCCCCTGGAGGAGGAGCAGTGCCACGGGGCAGGCACTGCCAAGGGTGTTAATGATTTGCAGGATGACGTGGGGACTAAAGGGCTTTTCCAAGGGTCACTGCTGGAGCAGGTGGAAGCAGGGCCACCCTCGCCCTGCCTCACCCAGCCCTGTCACCACCAACATGCTGTCTCTGTCTGACTTCCAGAGTAAGTGGGCACGGAGGGGGCGGCAGTGTCCTGGAGGGGATGCCCAGCCCTGTGGCACCAGCTCTGAGCTGGGGCTGGAACTGCTGGTTGGGGCAGGGAGGGGTTCAGTGGGAAGGGGGATGTGGGGAACAGGGAGGGCTAGGTACAGGGAGCAGCACTGGGAATGTGCCTGGATGGGGCATCTCCATCCTCCCCTGTCACTGCCTGTGCCAGCACCTTTGTGCCACTGCTCAGGAAAAGGCTGGAGATGATCTTCCCATTTGTGTTTGCTTTGTGGTTTGCTGTTTACCTGGAAGCCCAGAAGGGTTTCTAGGGCACTGACAGGCTCCCCATGGCTAGGGCAGCAGAAGTGAAAAGGGGCAGGAGTGAAAAGGCTGTTTCTAAGCTTTGGAGAGAAATCCACAGCGTATTTCTGGGAGGGAATGGGACAGGGAGGTGCTGAGGAGTGTGTCTGCAGCCTGACATGGGGCTGAAGGTGTGGAACTTGTCTCAGCCTCCTGTCCTCTGCAGGGATTGGAGTGGGACTGGTTGGCTTCGGCCTCTTCTTCATCCTCTTTGGGATCCTCCTGTACTTCGACGCGGTGCTCTTGGCCTTCGGGAACGTGAGTACAGAGGGGCTGGGGATCCCCACCAGGATGCCCAGGATGGGGCAAAGAGCTTCTCTCCCCTTCCTCCTCCCAGATCCTCTTCCTCTCTGGCATGGTCTTCATCATCGGCATCAGGAGAACCTTCAGCTTCTTCTTCCAGCGGCCGAAGCTGAAAGGCACCAGCTTCTTTTTCGGTGGGGTGATCGTTGTCCTCATGAGGTGGCCAGTCCTGGGGATGCTGCTGGAGGCCTATGGCTTCATCACCCTCTTCAGGTCTGTCCCACCCCACTCAGCCACCCCAGGATGGAGAGTGGAGGTGGGTGATCCTCCTCAGAGCTTACCAAGGGCTTTTCTTTTGGTACAGGAGCTTTTTCCCAGTGGCTTTTGGTTTTTTGGCTTCGCTGGCAAACATCCCACTGCTGAGCCAGGTGAGACCTCGGGGTCTGCAGGGCTTGGTGGGATCAATTCCCATCACTGTGCTTGGGACCAGACAGGGAAGGTCACTGTGGTCACCCCACAGTCCCCTGAGGATGCACTGGTGGATTTTCCTGCTAATCCCAATCTGTGCCTGTTGCAGCTCGCGCAGAAGACGGGAGAGAGCAGCTCCATGGTGTGACCTGACCTGCAGATGGGCCAAGCCACTGAGATGGGATGGTGTGAACAAACCCTGGGCCTGGCTGTGCCCAGGGAGCTGCTGCCTCTCTTGGCCATGGGACCCTCAGCCCTGGCTGGAGCCTCCCAGGGGCAGGGACAGTCCTCACTGCCCCATGGGGCTCCCTGAACAGCTCCTGAGTGAGGCCAAACTCTGTGCCAGACAGGATTCTGGACTTCCGACAGTTATTTAATGCTTCTTGCCTTCCCCTGGTGAAAGATTTAATAAAAAAATGTGTCTGAGACCAAGCTCAGACTGTGCTCCTTTCCTGCAGCTCAGGCCTCAGCTCTGGCACCTCTCAGTGGCACCAAGAGGCACCAGGGCCATGGCTGGAGGTGGCACAGGAGCCTTCTCATGGGTAGAGACAGCACTGAGACCTTCCCATGGATGGAGATGGCACAGGAACATTCTCCTGTCTGTGGGAAAAGGTGGCACCAGGACCTATTCATGGCCATAACTGGAGAAGGCACAGAGACCTTTCCACGGCTGGAGCTGGCACAGGGATCTTCCCATGGATGGAGGTGGCACAGAGACCTTTCCACTGCCATAACTGCAGATGGCATGAGGACCTTCCCATGGCCACGGCTGGGGATGGCACAGGAACCTTCCCATGGCTGGAAGTGGCACAGGGACCTTCCCATGGCCATGACTCAGGATGGCACAGGGACCTTCTGGTGGCCACGGCCCCTGGTTGCCCTGGCACACAGACAGCAGCCCTGGCACTGCCTTCCCACACATCCCCCGGGGCTGAGGCTGCCTGGGAGCCACGGGAGAGGGCAGGGGGGGTTAGGAAAACACCCATTAAACCACATTAACATTTCCTGACCTGAGCAGGGGAGAGTAAATTACCCCAGTCAGACTCAGCCACCATGAAACAACCAATGACATCTGGGGCTGGTAATTACCGAGAGATGCTGAGTGGGGGTGGGAGAGGGCCTAGAGCAAACCCTCAGCCTCACAGTGTTCATCATGGGTCAGGACTCGTGTTTCCCATAGATCAGCTCCCTGTGGGATGAGCTGGACCTGCAGGATGGAGCACTGATGGGCACTGGGATGGCTCTGCCAAGGTTTGAGCCAGGGGAACACCTCCAGCACCTGATGCCAACCCCAGACACATCAGGAGCTTTCATCCCTGCTGGAGGAGAAGTCCCACTGCTGGATGCTCCAGAGGATGAGCATCCCATGGTGTGAGGTCCTGGTGCTCACAGGGATTCCTTCACAGCAGGTGGGATGCTGTGACCAGCACAGAGCTCCCCCTCGGATGATTTCAAGGAGTTATTTAGTGCAGGATGCCGAAATTCCTCTCCCCAGGAGCACAGCCAGTGCTGCTGGAGAACTGGTTGGATAACTCAGCCACCCTGAGAGCTCAGACACTGCCTGGATGGATCCCAGCCAGGTTTCCGTGAGCACTTGGGAAGCTGGGTGCAAGCAGGAGTTTAATTAACCCAAAGCAATCACATCAAAGCTGGTCCCTGCACAGAAACCCTTCTTAACTTGCAGGAATTAATTAAGGAGTTGGAGTTAAACCTGTTCCCTCTGGAGCAGAGCCTGGCAGAGCTGGTGGCTGTGCCTGGTGTCCCTGAGCAGGCACAGCACCACTGCTCAGGTGAGCAGGAGGATTGCACCAGGTGAAAGCAGAGCTGGGAATGGCTCTGGCTGCTCAGGTGATGTGAGCTAACCCATTGGGGCACCCAAACCCTCCTCAGCTGCCAGGCTGAGCCCTGGCACTCACAGGGTGAGCTCCCAGCAGGTATAAATGAGGGCAGAGCTGCTCCAGCTCCCTGTGGCTCACTGTGTCCCTGGGAGGGCTGCTCAGGGAAGGGGATCCCTGGGTCTGGGTGCCTCGACTTTGATTGCAGCAGGAAGGGGAGAGAAGGGGAAAAGCAGCTTCCTGGCAGGAACATTATGCAGATAACTGGGAGCTACAACCTCCCTAATGCCTCTGCTATTCCTGTCTTGGCTTTGCCTCAGCTGAAAATTCCCAGAGCAACTTTTCCTGCTCAAGCTTCATCTTTAGGCCTTCACCAGAAGAAAGAGGAGCAGTCCTAGAGGAATTGTGTGCAGGGTAAGGGGATTCCTGCT
>NW_008654633.1:4769-8522 GCF_000695815.1 Acanthisitta chloris
GCATGGATGAGCAGGATGTGTGTCTAGGTAAGGTGCCATCACATCACCCTGCTGGGAAAACCAAGCCAGGATGGAGCATCTTCCCTGGGAGGCACTGAAGGATCATGGAATCCCAGACTGGTTTGGGTTGGAAGGGACCTTAAAGCTCATCCAGTCCCACCCCAGGAACACCTTCCACTAACTTGCTCCAAGCCCCATCCAGCCTGGCCTGGAACACAATGAAGCATCCACAGTTTTTCCAGGCTTCCCACCAGGCTCTGGGAATGGCTGTGAGCTGCCTCTGCACTGTGCTGGAGCTGCTCTCCCCAGCTGTGTTCCTGGAGCTCATTGCAGGGAATGTTTTCCCTCTGGCTCAGTAAATCCCTGGCTCTCTGTGCCCTGCCAGAGCAGTTTTACTTTCAAGCAACACTTGGGGTTTGCCCTGGCTCTGCTGACGTCAGTGGCTGAATTCCCCTGGTGCTGGTGTCATCCTTCCCCAAAATTCTGGAGCTTTTTGGTCACCCAGAACAAAGATCCTCACAGGCCTTGTGTGTTTTTACTAGCAACAAGCTCCTGGCCTAGAGAAGAGTGTAAGATGCGTGGGAAGGCCAGAATTGTGCCTCCTTTTTTGTGCTGCTTGAAAAGATCCCTCAAGAAAGAAACGCTGTTCAGTAAAACTTCCATTTAGAGAGGGAAATGCTTAATATCTCAGGTTTTATTTTGAGAAAAGCTCCAGTTCAGCCCAGCACGAGAGGGGAACAAATTTATCTGGCAGGAGAGTGTTTGTTTCTCTCTGGAAAGCATTTTCCTTCGATTCACTCATCACTTGACTCCTTGAAAGCAGGCAGGGGAATGACTGAAGAGCATTCCCCTGCTATTTCCAGATGAGCTGCTCTGTATAGGATCCGTAATTAGATAAAATCCCAGGCTTTTGGAGCAAACTGCTGCAGGTTTCTCCCAGCAGCACAGGGATGGAGCAGGGAGAGGGATGGAGCAGGGAGATTTCAGCCTGGTACCTCCTGTCACTGCAGATTTGGGTCAAATGATGTTTTGAGGTTGCGTGGGGAGAGTTAAGCATCTTCCCTGCCAGGCTGAGTCACCTGGAGGGTTGGGGATAGAGCCAGTGTGGTCCCAGAGCTGCTGATATCCCTGTGCCTGTCCTTCCCCTGCTCCACTGCTGTCCCTGTGCCTGTCCTTCCCCTGTTCCTCTTGCCCTGGGCATAAAAGCACCTTAGCAGGTTATTTAAAGCCTCACATCAGGTCGCCCTGGGCACAAAAGCACCTTGGCAGGTTATTTAAAGCCTCACATCAGGTCTTTCCAGCACTCCCATGCACCAGCTGCTCATCCTTGCTCAGTGCTGGCAGAGGTGACTGGAAAATGCCTTGTGGGGGTTTTCCTTGCATGGGAAAGGTGTTCTGTGCCAGGGATACCCTTGAGCCCTGGTGCTGCCAGCGAGGACAGAGCCACTGCAGGGCAACAGCCCTCAGCTCTCTGATGGGTCTGGGTGAGTTGGTTTTCCCTGATTTCTCTTCCAAGGGGGCTGTGGTGCCATTCCCTTGGCAGAGAAGTGCTGTCCTCCCCCAGCACCCACTGCCTGCAGCTCTGCACCCTTCCCACTTGCATCCTGCCCCACGGGAGAGCAATCCAACTCCATCTCCTGGGGGAAAGCCATGCCCAGAGCATCCAGCACTCCTTGGGGACCCTGCAGACGTGGCCTCCCCCTGGCCCTGGGTCAGAGAGGAGCTGGAAACGCTGCAGCCCCATGGCCCCACATCCTGGCATCACCTCCCCCAGCTGACATGGCCCCTTCCCTTTGAAGTCACTCTGCATCCCAAGCCTCTCCTTAGGGGAACAACGCTTGGCAAGGCAGGCAGAGCCCGTGGCATGCCCGGGAAGGGGATTTATGTCTGGTGGCTCCCTGCCAGGCTCTCTGTGGCTCCGGGGCTGTGCTGCTGCCTCCTGACCTCTGAGCCTCCCTGCAACCTGCGCCGGGCACGAGGCTCCCGCAGTGACGCAGCTCCGTGGGAAAGGACGTCAGGGCTGGGGGAGAGGGGCTGAACCCAGGGGGCTCAGCCTCGGGGCCTGGCAGGGTCAGCACTGCCCTGGCAGCCAGCATCCCTCGGGGGAGGGGGGTGTTACAGCCCCGGTTTTGGGGGGATGATGTTTGTGACTCGTGGGGTGTCCTCGCCCCCTCCAGCACTGGTGTGTCCCAGCCAAGGGTGACAGCAGTGTCCTAAACAAACCCTGTGCTCAGTGGGAGAGCTCTGGGGTGGTTGTGTGGCTGGGGGTGTCGGGGCAGGGGCAAGTGTGGCGTCAGGTTTCTTCCAGGAACATTTTTATTGCCTTCGCAGTCATTTCCCACTGAGATTTCCTGAGGTCGAGCACTGGGCTGGGAGTCCCAGGGCTGAGCCAGCACCCATGGACCCAGGCTGGGCACTGCCTGGGTGGAAGGCACAGGGACCTGGGAGCCAGGGATGCACCTGGAATCCCCTGCAGCCCTGAGGGTTTGGAGCAGCATCTCCCTTGCAAAACACAGGGCAGGGCTGGGATTGCAATAACTGCCATGAGTTTAGCTGTTCCCTGCTCTGGGCTTTGCTCCTTCACTGGTTTGACAGAGCTGGGGGTTCCTCCTCGCTGTGCTCAGAGCTGTTGTAGGGTCTGTTGGCTCTGCAGTTGGTGTCTCCATGTCCCAGGTCTGTGACTGAGTGTCCTTTACCATTCCCACCCCCAGGCCTTTGGGGGAAACCCCATTATTCCTCTGCAGTGTGGAGCTCAGGGACAACTCCTTGGCACCTAGACCTGTGCCACCTCCACCACCAGCTCTCCCAGCTGGCACCAGCAGTATTTGTGCCCTGTAGTGATGATCAGGTGCTGACAGGGGGCAATGAACCACAAGGAATGTGGGTTCACTGCTCCCAGCTATTCACAGCTGCCCTTGCCAGCTGTGCCCCCCAGGATCGTGGGGGTCCCAGCCATGCCACCCTCCCCAGGGACTGTCACAGCCACCTGCCCACTGTGTCCATGGGATTCCCAGCCCTCCCCCCGGCAGGGGAGGAGAATCCCACAGGGATGCAGGAGCCCAGGCTATAAAAGCATCCTCCCCTTGGAGGGAACAGCTCTGCTGGCACAGGAGAGGCTGCCCCGGAGGACACGATGCTGGTGGGACACAGCAGGAGGGTGCAGCAGTACCTGGTGGTGTTGGCTGTGACCTGGAGTGCCACCCTTGTCCCCTCTCCAGCCCAGGCTTTGCAGAGGTACCAGACATGCATGTGGCTCACACTGTGCTGGATCCCCTTTATTATTTTTTTTCTGGGGGCTGAGGGATTCTCCTGCTTCTTCCTCTTTTGCTCACTCCTTCTCCTCTCTCCCCTTGAGCACTGCATGGTTAACGCTTGGACTCACTGATCCTGGAGGTCTTTTCCAGCCTAAATAATTCTCTGGCTCAGGAGCACCCCAAATAACCAAGGATGCCTGGATGAAGCATTTCTCTCCGAGCACAGAGCCGGGCTCGTGGCTCCCCGGGCTCGGTGTGTGCCTCCTGCAGCACCTGCCCCCTTTGGGGTCCCTGCCCCGGGTGGGCTGGGGGCGCATCCCCCCTGCGGGTGCGGTGGGAGCAGGACCCACAGGGTGCTGCGGGAAGCTGCTGCCATCTAGAGCCACCCGGCTGGAGTTCCTCGGGCTGGAATGCCGGGGAGGGGGGGAAAGGGAGCTGGGGGTGCTCCCCGTGCCCCCCAGCCCTGCCCTGGCCCCGCAGGATCGCGCTGCGGAGGATG
>NW_008654633.1:8565-10128 GCF_000695815.1 Acanthisitta chloris
TGAAGGTGTGGGATTTTTTCCCGGAGCTGCGCCAGGGCAGGCAGAGTGGTGTGGCCGGTCCGAGGAACGGGACAGCTCCCACCCTGCTCACCAACTACCTGGACGTGAGTGACCCCCCGAGAAGAGGGTTTGTCCCCCCAGGGACACCCTGCAAACCTCACCTGGCTCAGGTCTGGGTGAGCCCCTCTCCGGTCTGAGCTGTGCCCCAGTGATGCTCCCTGTGCTGTGTCTCTTCCAGACCCAATATTTTGGTGAGATCAGCATTGGGACCCCTGCCCAGACCTTCAAGGTGGTCTTTGACACGGGCTCAGCCAACCTGTGGGTGCCTTCCTACAAGTGCTCCCCCCTCTACAGTGCCTGTGGTGAGTAGGGGGTCGTGGCCAGGGGTGACCCCCCAAGCTCAGCTCTGAAAGTGGACAATTCTCTCCACCTCGAGGGCTGCTCAGGGTGGGTCAGAGTGGGTTCTGTCTCTTTTCTGACAGAACTTTCTAGGGAAGCCTGTGGCTGTTGCTGTCCTGGCAATGGGGCAGGGTGGGTTCATCAACTCACAGGGGATATTTGGGGGAAATAAAGACCCTCAGCTAGTCCTCTGTGCCTTCACTTGATGTTTTCCTCCCTCTCCCCAGTCTCCCACAGCCGCTATGACTCCTCCAAGTCCAGGACATACATCTCCAACGGCACAGGCTTCGCCATCCGCTACGGCAGCGGCAGCGTCAAGGGCTTCCTGAGCCAGGACATCGTCACGGTGAGCACCAGCCTGGAACCCCAGGGCTGCTGGCTCAGCCAGGAGAAACTCACCTTTTGGGGAGCTCTGGGGGGCTCAGCCCCCCCCAGTTCCCTGCAAGGCTCCTCGTGCCCTCCCACAGGTATCAGACATCCCCATCATCCAGGTGTTCGCCGAGGCCACGGCGCTGCCAGCCTTCCCCTTCATCTTTGCCAGGTTTGATGGGGTGCTGGGCATGGGCTACCCCAGCCAGGCCATCGATGGCATCACCCCTGTCTTCGACCGGATCCTCTCCCAGCAGATCCTCAAGGAGGATGTGTTTTCTGTCTACTACAGCCGGTGAGTCTCGCCGTGGAGCAAGTGTCAGGGTTGGGGTGGGTTTTGGCAGGGTATTGGCCTCACAGTCACAGCAGTGCTGGGTTTGCATCTTGGGGCTGGGAAAAGTCACACCTGGGGCTGTGAAGCTTGGGGTGGGAGAGAGGGCATGAGCCTGTGGAGGATTCCTGGGGTGGAATGAGGAGGCACAAGAGGCAGAGCTTGGTGGATGCTTATCTGGAGCTGCTGGGCAGGGAGTGCCAAGGGGGAGAGGCTGCTCCTGCCTCGTTTGTCACTGTCAGATTGCACAGTCACCAGCTCTGAGTGAGGCTGGAGCAATCCCAGCCAGGAGGGGATTTAGTCTTTAATCTACAGGCCAGATTTAAAAAAAAAAACAAAAAAAAAAAAACAAAAAAAAAAATCTTTTGAGGAAAAACCTGCACCAGCAGCCAAACCTCCTTTCATTTCTTGCCTCAAACTTTTGGGCTCCTTCCAGCATCCCCCAAACCCACTGGCAGGGCAGG
>NW_008654633.1:10172-14952 GCF_000695815.1 Acanthisitta chloris
GCAATGTGTGTTGATAAACAGACCCTCAAACACCCCCTGAATCAGGCACAGTAACTCTTGGCCTCAGCTAAAAATGGATCCACCACCAACAAACAAAGTCTAACGATGAGGTTGAGGTTGCAGCTGGCATCTGGGTGCCACTTGGGTCCCCTGGGGACACAGCTGCCCCCAGACCACAGCCTCAGGGGGGGGTCTCTCTCTTTGCAGAGCCTCGAAGTAAGAAGACACAAGCACGAGATGACACTCACTAACAGCTCCTCGTGTCCCCCCAGTCCTGCTGCCAGCCCCAGGGCACCCCTGGTCCAGCTCACACACTGCAGATGCTTGTTTTGGGTTCTGTCCACATCCCTGTCCCCCTCTGGAGCCAGCACTGACCCACCTGGACACTCCCTGCATGTGGCACCCTCATCCCCCTCTGAGCTAACTCTGCTCCAGTTTGTTCTATCTGGGTCAGCAGAGCCTCCTGGCTGTGCCTGGACCCTCCTTGCTGGTTTTTTTAGGGTCAGCAGCCAAGGGGGGAAATCACTCCACTGTGTTTTGCACCCTAGGAATGCCCTTCTGAAACCTGGGGGGGAAATAATCCTCGGAGGCAGCGACCCAGCCTACTACACAGGAGAATTCCACTACCTGAACATCAGCAAGAGTGGCTACTGGCAGATCAGTATGAAGGGGTGAGGGCAGGGGCAGCCTCTGCATGGCACCAGGATGCATGGAATCATGGAATCATGGAATTATTTAGGTTGGGAAGGCCTCTAGGATCATCGAGTCCACCCAGCAGTGCCAGTCCCTGTGGCTGTGTGAGGGTGGGATGGCAAACTGGGCACTGGGGTAGGAGGTCCATGGGGTTCTGCTCTCACTTGGCACTGCTGGTGGATGTTTCTTCCCTTCTGGATTGGTTCCTCCAGCATTTCCAGGCTTAGCAAGGAGCTGGGAATGCAGAGGGGGTGGCACCGTGGGCTGATTCCACTTGGAAGCTGCAGAGGAAGAGTTTAACCCCCTTTAGTCCTGCAGGAGGAGTGTGAGGCACAGAAACAATTCTGCTTTGTTTAGTTAACAAAAAAAAAATAATAACCCCCACACATGATGAAGCTTAGCTTCCACATTGGGAAAGCTGGAGGGGAGTGTTCCTGGTGCTGCTGGAGACACTGTGCTCCAGAGGAGCAGAACATGCTCTGCCTGGCCAGAGCTCCCTGGAGGAAGATGTGGCACACTCTGCTGTGAGCACATCACTCAGGGTATCCCCTCCTGCTCCAGGGTGTCTGTAGGGGCTGAGATCCTGTTCTGCAAGGAAGGCTGCTCCGTGGCTGTGGACACAGGAGCATCCTACATCACTGGCCCTGCTGGTCCTGTCTCTGTGCTGATGAAAGCCATTGGGGCAGCTGAAATGGCTGAGGGAGAGGTGAGTAACCCCTCACACCCCACTCTGTGCCACATCCCTGCCCCACTGAGTGAGATCAGCACTGTCTCCTCCTCTTCCAGTACGTGGTGGACTGTGACCAGGTGTCTCAGCTGCCCAACATCTCCTTCCACCTGGGTGGGAAGGTCTATGCACTCAGTGGCTCAGCCTACATCCTCCGGGTAAGCTACACCCCCCTACAGCATCCTGCACCCTCCTGGCTCCCCTAAAGCAGCTCAGATGGACCCCAGAGTGATGCTCCTTGTGTTCCCCAACCTCTCCTGTTGGGCAGAGGTGTCCACATGAGCCACACCAACCTGTCACTGCTTCCTTGAGTGGTTTGGGGGAGATCTGGGAGGAGCAGAAAAAACTGAGACAAGCAGAGATGCTCCTTTCTGGAGGCTGGATATTAGGGAAAGGCTCTTCCCCCATAGGTGTTTGGGCACTGGGACAGGATTAGGCTGGATATTAGGGAAAGGCTCTTCCCCCAGAGGTGTTTGGACACTGGGACAGGTTTAGGTTGGATATTAGGGAAAGGCTCTTCCCCCAGAGGTGTTTGGGCACTGGAACATCTCCCCAGGGCAGTGCTCAGAGCCCCAAGAGTTCATGGAGCATTTGGACAATGCTCCTAGGCACGTGGTGGGATTTTGGGGGTTGTCCTGTGCACTTAGGATATTCTGTGAGGAAGGAGCATCGTGGCCCAGCAGTGGGTGTGGAGCTGGGGGTGCCACCTTCCCTTGGGTACTCTGCCATAGGGATGTCCCTCCTGGCACCTCCATCACCACGTGGGTCTCCTCCTTTTCATAGCAATCCCAGTACGGAGAGGACATCTGCGTGGTGGGTTTCTCAGGGCTGGACATCCCACCCCCAGCTGGTCCCCTCTGGATCCTGGGTGCCAGCTTCATCGGGCACTACTACACCAAATTCGACCGGCGCAACAACCGCATCGGCTTTGCCACAGCTCGCTGAGAGCAGGAGGGGAGGGGGAACCAGCCTGGAGCTGAGACAACCAGCAAGAAGCAGCGATTTGAACTGCAAATGAGAGCAGCATTTCCTTCCAGCTCAGCCACCTCCTCTCTTCGCTGAAGCAACTGCAAAGCTCACCTTCTCCCACTCCAAACCCCCGCGCTGCTTCCCGGGAGCCTCAGCTGCTGGGGAGAGTGTTCAGGCTGGGAATCCAAGGGCTGCACCTCCAGGGGCTTTGAGGGTGATGTACGACCACCGTACGAGGAATTGCTGCTGACGTGGAGGTGCTGCAGGCAGAACAGGGAGGGATCAGCTGTGACAGGTTGTGTTGTTTGTTAGTCGGGAGAAAAATAATCCACGTTTAATGATAGTTTTAGTGGTGTTAACCCTACACCTCTCCGTGACTTTAATATTAAACAACTTACAGCAACAGGACACTGAGTGGGGCTTATTCTTGCAGAGGTGAGAGATCAGGTGTCTTTCTTAAGGGAACTGGGCAGCAAATGTTCCTCTGCCTGGATCCACCACGGCGTTTATGTCCTTCCCTGTTCCACAGGAGTGCAACGCCCTCCCAGCTACTGCCACAGCAGCCACCTGTAGGCAAATCAGGGGCTTTTCAAACAGACAAGCTCCTTCTGCAGGAGGTGAGATGCTGTGTGGCTGCTCAAGCCTCAACCTGCCACCCCAGCAGGGCTCAAGAGCACTGGTTACACCCTTGGGGACAAGGACAGGGCTGGATGTCTGTTTGGTGGCTCTTTGGGGAGGGGAAGGTGCCTGCAGGTCTGTGGCTCACCAGGAAGGCAGCTCTGGCTGCCTAGGGCCTGTTTTCATGGCCACGTGGGCTCCAGCTAACAACCAGACACTTGTCTGTGCCCTGGCTGTGTGTGGAGATGCTGCTGGAGCTGCCAGCCCCGTGCCAGCTGGCCCAGCAGGAGGGACAGACCAGTGCTCCCAGCTGGAGGCTGACATTTCTAGTGCCACAGAGAGCTGCAGTGCTTCCAGATCCAGCCCAGCAGCTGCAAATCCAAATGCTGCCCAACGCCAAGGGATCTGCAAGATGCTCTCACCACCAGTTTGGCCAGTTCAGGGGCTGTGAGTGCTGTGGTCCAGAGCTTGAGCACTGGGGAAAGTGCCTGGAAAGTGAAGCACAATGCTTGGGCTGCTGGAGAGAGTCAGCACCTCACCACGGCAGTGCAACTGCTTGCAGGAGCTGCTCATCCTCATGTCTGCTGAGGAATTCCCAGTGCTGAGGAATTCCCAGTGCTGCCTCTCGGCTGCAGGGACGTTTGGGACAGGGATGCTCCTGCCAGCACCAAGGCAGCTGTGTGACCTTCCCAGCCAGGTATGCAGCAGCCTCCACTCCCCTCCCTCCATCCCTCATCCCTGCCCTGCCCCACGGCAACTTTACAACCCAGAGGATGTGGATAAGCGGATGTTTGTCCCTCCTGGGAGTCTCTGCAGCCACATAGCATTTAAAGCTCTTAACACCGGGATGCACAGCCCCGGGGCTCCAGCGATGGGAAATTTAGGGCTCTCAGTGGTGTGAAGTGTCTTTCCATCACCTTCTGCAGCACTTCCCTGTCGCCTCCAACACGGGAGCGGTGGCAGCACCTCTCGGGGGCCTGGCAGTGGAGGGAAGGGGCCCCAGCAGGCAGAGAGTATGTCCCTTTCATCCAGCATTTCCTGAGCACGCTCCAGGCAGCTGCTGGGAAACAGCAGGAGTTGCTGGAAACCAGCGCAGGAAACCCCAGGAGCTGGGAAGAGGAGGCAGGGAGGGATAGGAGGGAGGGCAGAGCTGCCTGGAGACCTTCAGCAAGGGAGAGCTCGGATGTACACAACCTTCTGGATGTGCAGGGATGCTGGGAAGTGTCTCCTTTTCATTCTGAACACAGGGAAACTCCACTTGGAAACAACTAAGCCTCCTCTGCCCTGTTCTACACCACAAAGGCTCTGGTTTGGAGAAGACTGGAGTGGATGTGACCTTGCAAAAGCACCAGGTGACCTCAGCCCCCGCAGTGTCTTCTGCCACAGCTCTCAGCTGGAAACGCTCAGACCGGCCTAGAATAGGCTCATTTTTGTGGCTCTGGTACTATTTCTATTCAGCACACTTGTTTCAAGCAGCGAGAGGAAAAAACGCTCGGGCTGCTTACGGTGCTGCTCCTGGGCCCCTTAAGCCAGGCTATTAACACCTCTAATCGCCTGCTCCGGGGGCAATTTCCCGGTGGATGCGGCAGCTCTGGCTGCGAGGCACCACTAACCCGCCACGGCCCGGATTAGATCGTTCCGGGAGAGCAATTAGGAATTAGGCCACGCTCAGCCCAGCAAAGCGCGGGAGCAATTATGACCATCCTATTAGCACTGACAGAGCTCGCTCTATATTTAGAAACAAGGGAACTGGCTGCTGGTGGAGGGTTTGGG
>NW_008654634.1:0-14564 GCF_000695815.1 Acanthisitta chloris
ACCCCACGGAGCGTGGGGACACCCCTTGGGTTCTCCTCCGTTCCCGGCGCTGTTCCCGCAGAGCCCTGGCCGAGGATCGGGCGGCGCTGCCTCCCGCGCCGTGTCCCGGCCCTGGGCAGGCGGGGGGAGGCTCGGTGTGCCCTTTGGTCCCAATAGCAAAGCTGTGCAGTGCCATTTAGGGAACCTGGTCTGACTGTTGCTGTCCAAGCAGTGGCGTGGCAGACGTGTGACTGGGGTGATCTTATTGCAGCCTTTTGGTACTTTAAGGAGCCTACAAGAAATCTGGAGAGGAACTTTATACAAAGGTATGTGGTGGCAGGAGAAGTGAAAGAGAGTAGGTTTAGATTAGATACTAGCAAGACATTCTTTGCTGTGAGGGTGGTGAGACACTGCAACAGGTTGCCCAGAGAAGTTCTGGATGTCACATACGTGGAAGCATTCAAGACCAGGTTGGATGGTGCTCTGAGCACCCTGGTCTAGTGGAACCCTGCCCATGACAAGGGTTTTGGAACTAGATGTCATTAAGGTCCTTTCCAATACAGGCCATTTTGTGGTTATGATTGTGTGAGTTTCGCTGGAGACTGTTTCTGCCCATGTGCAGTGGTTCTTACAAGTGACTCTGTTTCTGAGACAGTTTTCTGCAGTGATTTCACAGTTCACTTCCACCCCCTGGGTGAGAGTTATTTTTTGGATTGTCAGTGACTTGGGTGTTTGTTGTTTGTTTGGGTTTTTTTAAAGCTGTTTCCTGGTAGCTTTATAACTCTGTTTATACTGATGTTTAATTTAAAACCTCAGCCTTAAACAGTGGAATGATTGAGTGGAACTTGTCGTAGAAGCTCCTTGTGCAAGTTAGTAATGAGGCGATAGCAGGCCCAAGAGAAGATTGCTCAATTATGCCAACTTTAGTGGCTTCTGGATATCATTGCGGCACTGTATTAGTCTTGGTGCAGTCTCCTGCCTGCCCCTGCTAAATGGCTTATTTCCTAATCTTCCTTTCTCAAGCAGAAGGAAAGCACAGTTTCTGTAGTGGTGAGCAAGAGGAAGGGGCTGTGTCTGTCACTAACAGAGCACCTCACTGGGGAATCAGTACTGTGTAGGGGTTATCTCCTTATCCTGAAGGCAGGAAGGGGAGACTCCAAATGCTGTCTTGATGTGAAGTCTCTGCCATGGGCTGAAATTCTCCAGAGGGAACTTTTCTCCTGAAGGGAGTTGAGTAGGGGACTACTAAGAAAGTCCCAAAAGACAATCTTCACACTCCCCTTTCCTGGAGGCTTAATAGTATTCTGGTAATCTGTAGGAAAATTGGAAAAAAAAAAATTCCGTATTTTACCAACATCTAGGAGCAGATCTGATCTGAAGAATTGTATTACTTCAGAAAATGCAGTGATGTTCTTTGGATTTTCCGTTTGGTCTTCTTGTGTTCCATATGACCACCTTTGTTTTTGTTCTTTTTTTTCCTTTGTGAGAAGCTGTTGCGCATTGCTGAAGAGTCCAAGAAAGAATCCCTAAAGTACACATTTGATTTAAATGCTGCAGGACTTGCTGCACTGCTTTACTTTTGTGATAATTCTAGCTTTGGTTTGAGCTTTACTTTCTGAATTTTGTTCTACATAGTGCTCACAACTTTTCTTCACTCTTAGTTTTTTGTTTCATGATTTCTTTGGAACATGAGCTCCTTTAAATTGTCAGTGTAATTCCATGATTGTTCTCTCTGTTTTCACTTGTACTACTCATGCAAATGTAGTGCCACACAGAAAGATTGACATGCTCACTTTCTCAGGCCAACTTTAAGCTCTCTGAAACCCCCAGTGCATTGTAGCTGTGGCATGTACAGATTAATCATCTACCACTTGAAATGTTGTCTCTTAATCTTAGTGTCAAAAATGTAAGACAGAACAATAAATTGTAATATTTTTACTATTTTAAAACAGCTTTTCTTGTTCATGTCAGTCTGTTGAACCAATTTGCATGTTTTTATTAATAACATTCAGTCTTCTTTCCCAAAATTGTATTAGAGGGTTTTTCGGTATTAAAAGAAAAACTTCAAAGGCTCAAGTACAAGTTGTTATTATTAGAGGAAAATAAATATAACTTGCATTCTTCTAATTTTTGCACGTCAAAAATAAATCTAGTTATGTCATGCTTGGGAGCATTTGCAGCTTCAGGTGAAGGTAACTTTTGTATCCTAAATAGTAAGGGAATTTTTGAATTATTGCTGTGATGCTGTTGTCCCAAAGCATTTAATTCACTATTTAGATTAGGGATTGAGTTATTTTAGTGTATAGGATGCTAGAAACATCCTCTTGGCTATTTTTGCTGCAGCCTTCTTGGTGATACCACAAATTTCGTATTGCATTTATGGCATGTTTTTTTATGCAATACTAAATTTTCTTCTTATTTCATGTGTGTTTTAAAACACATTCCAACCATGTGTCTTTTTTTCAGAGACCAATTCTTTGGAGGGTAATTTACTGTAGATGGTATTTCTGCTGGGATAGAGTGTGATGCTGATAACCTAACCTTGCATGATTTTGTTTGGGAGGTAGCATTGGTTTCCTTAGCAGCTCCAGTCGTGTTTGGGGCAAGTCTTGTGTGGCTTGATTCTGTCCTGTTCTCCAGTAAAGAAGGTTTTAATTGCCTGCAGTAGTAAAGGATCAAAATCTTGAAACTACTAGTGGGGCTTTTGGTTTTGTAAATATGTGCATCTGTAACATCAAAATCACATGGATTTGTTAGGGCTTGTTATGCATAAGTACAGTGCACGTAAAATCCGAAGCACAAATCCTGCTGGGAGTCTGTATTTTTAATGGTTTTCCACATGCTCCAGTAAGAGTGATAGACACAAAAAATGCACAAAATAACGTGAATCATGATTAAATTATTTTTTCAGATGTTCTTTGTAGTGCAGTGCAATATCTAAAAACAGCTCAAGTGCTTTCCTAGTCTAGTATTAGCATTTAAGTGAAGGTCCTTGTGTCTTGCTCTAATACAATCTAGGCATTCTTACATTCTGTTTATAGTAAGGCAGTTATGGTTGTTCGATCTACTGTCATAAGAAAATCTGATGTTGCTTAATAGTCCTTTATGCAGAAAGGAGGAAAAACTAACTTTTATCTATTTTTTTTTCTTTCAGTTTTTCAGCCGTGGGCCAAATGTGTTGCATCAGGACAGCACTGCACCACAAGCTGCATTCTTTTCACCTCATCAGAAAGTGATGTTGCCATCAAATGCCTTCCAAGGGAAAGTGGCCTTAATCACTGGTGGAGGTACTGGGCTTGGCAAAGGAATGACAACCACTTTGTCCAGTTTAGGTGCCAAGTGTGTTATAGCAAGCCGGTAAATATTAATGAAGATGTTTTAGAGCTCTCATTTAGTGCTGAATAGATCTGTTTTCTTCCTCATAAACTGGAAATATGATTCTATTTATTCTGTTTCAGTGCATGTTCAAACTATAATGTCATATTGTAGGTTCTGGAAACTTGCAGATCCATTTACAAATGTCTAACGGGTAAAAATCAGTGGGTAGAAATAAACTAAGCTCATTTCCTCTGAAATGTGGCAGAATAAACTGCCGTGAATATTGGACGTAAATTCAAGTAAAGCCTTAATGAGAACAAAAAATTGCAGTGTGTGTTACTGAACATTTTAAATGTGTTGTTACAGATTTTCTTGATACAGATTTGAATTGCACTAAAGAATTAAAGCTATTTCTCTTCTGACTTTAACAAGAGCCCTGATTTTCCCTTAATGAAGATGATCTTTCTATAGCTCTCTTAAGTAGCACTGCAGGAAAGTCTGGAAAAGCAATGTGATTGTTAATGAAAATAAACAGAAGTGTTGTGATATTCATCCAAACAGTGGTTTAGTTACTTAGTTTTAATCTGAGTATGTATGTCTCTTATTAATGCTAGTGGAGTAGTAGCTAAAAGTAAGTTTATGATTATACATTCAGAAAGAAAATACTTTCTATAGCTCATCACATGTGATTAGCTTTAGATAGTTCTCTTTCTGTTGTCACTTCTGACTTGCTTTGAAGTGGCACTAACCAGAAATTACTTAGATTTAAAGTTTTCTTTCAGAAAGTTAGTGTCTAAACATAGTTTAAATCTCAAAGTTCAGTTTTCATGAAAATGAGCAACATACATGTGCACACACATGTAATTTAAATTTTAGCTCATATTTGCTTGGAAAATAATGAGATTGATCTGAATTGTAATTGTGCTTAACTGAAATAAGGGATGTTGTATACTTACTTCTAGGAAGCTCGATGTTTTGAAAGGAACAGCAGAAGAAATTTCTAATAAAACAGGAAATAAGGTAAGTTCTTACAGAATTGTGAATATGTTACTTAGACTTTAAATGTTTGTAGGATCTTTTTGCATTTAAGTGTTTCTGTGGACTTGTTTAATTTATGAGTGATACAGTTTTGAAGTCTTAAAACTGCCTTTCCATTTTTCTATAGGTTCATGCCATCCAGTGTGATGTGAGAGATCCAGATTCAGTTAAGAAAGCTGTGGCTGAAACAATCCAGGTGGCAGGACATCCTGAGGTTAGTGTTCTAGGGAAGGGAAACTTCAGTCTTAGGAAAATACTCTGGATGGTAGGTGTGAAGAAAAGTACTATGATAGAAAGCTACTGGAATCTAAAGAGACACTGGACAGAACAGTGGCAATACTTCAAGGTAAAGCTAACATTTGTAGTTAAATTGGTCACTCTTTTCCTGCAGTTCTTAAAATAATTAATGACCAAATAGACAAAACGTTGTTATCCTCAGTCTAAGGACTAACGTTTTCTTTTAAACAGTGGGGTGGTTCTAAAGGGATTCCTTGAATTAAGGAAGTGAGTAGATTATTGCCCTTACATCCTCCTGAAGAGAGTTGATTTACCTGTGTTTACTGAAGTACATCTATTGCTTTTTAACAGAATGTCTCACAAATCAGAAATGGAAGTATTCATAAACGTCTTCTTTGGTCCTAGCTTAGCTTGCTAATATACACAAAGATTGAGAAAAAAAGCCTTTAGTCAGGTTAAACATCTGGTTTTTAATAGTTTGTCACCGAGCTTCTTTACATCAGACAGGGAGAAGGATGGACTGGTGGAGTCCAAGTGATGGTAGGCACCAAATTCTGGATTGAATGTGAGTTAAAAAACTTGAGATTCTGCTACCTGATAGAAACTGTGATGGAGGTGTTAACATCATTGTAAAGGATAGTCAGATTTAAAACTGTTTACTGTAGATTTAATATTGTTGTATGTGTATTGTAGACAATTTGCATTCACCAGTAGCTTCCTTAGATGTGGTAGAGAACCTCCTGTAAGATGTGGAGGAGCTCTCTCAGCTGTATGCTATAATGGTGCTATAAATAAGACAACTCACTGTCCAGATTTGTAGACAAGATAGTCTGAATATTATTTTGACTGCTAGTTAATGCAGTGATTGGCCAAAGCACAGCATGATCTTCTTGTTTTAAGTATGTGCAGAGAGGGAGAAGACTTCCTGCTGTGTATTACATTTTTAGTACACCAGTAATTTTCTGTTTAAATGCTTCCCATGACTTACTCTTTGCAAGCATTTAGTTTGTCTGTAATTTCACATACTCTGTGTGTTTGACTGCAGAGTAAATTGAGTATTCAGTTCCTTTTTGTCCAGTTTTTCTCTTAGTGGCAGACATGAAATGTAAGTTTATGAATACTGCAAGCCTGGGTATCACTCTGTTTTGTTAATAAACATTCTAATGTCGTAATTTATCCTGGAAGTTCTTCAGGACAAAGACTTTGTTATATGTGCAAGCCTGCATGAATCAAGGTGCCATTCCATAAGTAAAACACCATTTTATTGCTTCAGCACATTGCATTATTAAATACACAAGATCTGGCCACATAAGTTTTGATTTAAAAGCTGCTTGTGTGATGCTGTGTCGCCTTAAGAAAACATATCTAATTTACTAGCTTGAAGGGCTAGGCAGATGATAAAGTGAAAGCATCCTCTGCCTAATTATTGTTTCTAGAAAGGCAGCAAGCAATGGATATACATCTCTTTGGAAAAAAGCTTTGTACTAGTGGCTTGCAGTACACTATAGCTTAATATTCTTTTTGCCATGACTGATTAGACTTCCTGTTATGTAACAGTCAGCCAATCTAGACTTTACACATCAGGTTGCCTGAACTTCTTTGCTTTTATTGCCATGCATCCATTATGTTAAATATATGTGACCCTGGAGCTTGGTGGAGACAAACTTTTCTCATAGGATGTACTTGAGATGCTATGGAAAATAGCAACTTAAGTCACCCTTTACATTTACAGTTCCTCGGGCCTAGACTAGTAACTGCAGTGTAACATCTGCAGCACAGGTATGCATGCATCAATAGCAGAAAATGAGCTGGATTTCCAAATTTCCGATGGATTATTTTCTCTCTCGCCTGCCCCCTGCACCTCATTTGTTGAGGATCATAGAATCAGCCGGGTTGGAAGAGATCTCAAGGATCATTGAGTCCAACCCTACTGTGGTTACTAGACCATGGCATTAAGTGCCACACCCAGTCTCAGCTTGAAAACCTCCAAGGATGGTGAATCCACCACCTCCCTGGGCAGCCTATTCCAATGCCTGAGCACTCTCTCAGTAAAAAAATCTCTTCCTAATATCCAACCTAAACCTCCCCTGGCAGAGCTTGAGTCTATGCCCTCTTGTCCTACTGCTGGTTGCCTCGGAAAAGAAACCAACCCCCACCTGACTGCAACCTCCTTTCAGGTAGTTGTAGAGGGCGATAAGGTCTGCCCCGAGCCTCCTCCTCTCCAGGCTAAATACATCATCAGGATGTATTTTTGTACCTGAAAAGACAGAAATGTTCCTTGTAAATTCTTTGCTTTTGTCTCAGGAAGAGTTATTTTTAGTTAACTCTTAAGTTTTCCTTCATGTGTTCCAGGTTGTGATAAACAATGCAGCTGGAAACTTCATTTCCCCTTCTGAACGACTTTCTGCTAACGCATGGCGAACGATAACTGACATTGTGCTCAATGGTACTGCGTTCGTGACTCTGGAAGTTGGAAAGGAGCTCATTAAAGTACAAAAAGGTATCCTAAGATAAGCATTGTCATGTATTATTGCTTGCTTTCCTTGACTTACTGTTATTGTAGCCACTTTTGAGAGTTGGAAGACAAATACAATTTTTAATATTCTTCATCTTGTCTAGAAAGGAAGTTCATTTTCAGTGAAGTTTTACTTAGGAGCAACACAGTAGAACTGGCTAACAGTTACTTCATTGTAGCATCTGGCCTTAAAACTGGAGCCGGAGGCCATGAGGTTGAATATAAAAATCTGTTTGCAGAGTTTGTGCTGGTTGTGAAGTGTTTTTAAAATTAAAAAAATAAAGCTTTGTTGAAAACATATGCTGTTACCTCTTTTGAGTCTTCTCTGTGCTGGAAGACTTTTTATTTAAGACTTTCTTTAAGACATATTTTTGTAAATAAATCAAATGTGCCTGTTTTTTCTCTCATTCTCCACCTTCATTTTCTTTTTACTTGCTTGTTTTCTTAAGTTTGAGCAGAGACCTTAGTTTCTGAAGTGATATTGATGCTACCCAATGCAAATATTTTAGAGCAGTCTGTGAGGATACTTTGCATCTGACAGTGACTAGAACACTGGCACATCCTTCAGATCTGCAGTATGGCCTATGTTAAATCTAATGTAGTGAATAATAAAAGTTCTCTGCTTTTAGATTTCAAGTATGTGCTGGTATTTAAAAGGAATTTGTATCTGCCACTGTGTTATTTTGTTTTACAAAGCAAGAAGATGTTTTGGGTCAGATACTGTCCATTTTATCATTATAGGCTTTAGAATAAAAGTTGTATATGAACTGAAGTGTACTTAAAACTTCAGAGCTGTAAATTTATCATTTATTCTTGCTTCTGTGTTAGGTTCACCTAACTCACCTCTATTTAACCTGTATTTAAAAAAAATCTATGGTTGAAGTCTACAAAACATATAATTAACAATCATCTGTAAATAACTTCAGAGTTGTTCTGTGGTTTTTTTGACTGTGTTGATTTTTCTTTTCAAATTCTTTCAGTGAAGACTTTACTGTTTTATAAAGAGGGCCCATGGTTTCTGGATATCTGCTGACATTTCAGTCAGTGCTTGTTTATGGTTCTCTTTAGTTTCTCTTGTGTAACATTATTGAAATTTTTTACCTGAGTCTCAACTTCACATATGTTCTATCAGCGATGTCTATTGTTTTAGAAATATCTGCTGAGTAGCTATTCTAATTAAATTATTTTTAAAATTTAGTAAGTAGAACAGTTGTTTCTGTTACTGTGGCATAAGTAGTGAGCTATCATCCCTTGTCCTCCATTTCCCAGTTCCAGTAAGCTCATACTAGTCATCAATCAGACAACTGGATTTTGCAGGCTTCTATAAAAGAAAGATTAAATTAACATTTGCTTTTCCATAATGTTTTTGCTACATCTGTTATAAAATACACCATAGAAAAGAAAGTGGTCTTTTAATAACAGAGTTTCTTGTGATAATAATGGAAAAAGTTACGCAGGTTCAGTTTGTAAGAGATTCTACTGCAGAGAAAGCTTCTGAAAATTTCTTTAAGAACTATTTTTTTTTTTACTGCATAAACTTTTACTCAAACCATAAATTGTCATTTTAAGATTATGCCAAACCTGATGGTTAATGCTGATTTTTTGTTTTTAGATATATGTAATTTTTGTTTTCCTTCAGGAATTGGTGAAATTAGGACAAAATACCTGGTTAGTGACTGTTAGACTAGGGCAGCTTCTGAAAGGACACTGAGATCTTAGGTCTTCACTCCAGTTAAACTGATTTGTGCATTAAACTGATTATCAGTACAAGTCTGAGGGTTTAGACTTTTGGAGCCAAATCACTAGCTATTTACACTTACCTGAAACAACTCTTGACAGTCACACAAAAGAGGGAACTTCCAACCTTCTAAGACTGTATTTTAAAATACCTTTTTACAACCCAGAATGAAATGACATCCCAAACACTTGAGCTGCTAACTTCTGTACCACTGATGTTGCTTTTACCTTAAGTTCAGAGTTTGATCTTCTTGGGGGTTTTGTTTGTTTGATATGGGTTCTTTTTTAAATGTTTTTGCAACTTCTAGGAGCGGCTTTCCTGGCTATTACAACAATTTATGCAGAGAGTGGTTCGGGATTTGTGTTGCCGAGTGCCTCTGCCAAAGCTGGTGTAGAAGCAATGAGCAAGTGAGTAATAGAGCAAAATGTGTGTTCTGGTTTTCACATCCTTGAGATAGGGTAATTGGTCTACAAAAATGGAGCTAGTTGGGATAGTCTTCCTGTTCCATTGTACTGTAGGAGACCCTTCCAGGCTCCAGTATCCTAGCAAGAAAATAGTATGCTGACAGCTTCTTACAGAAGGAAGTATTAACTGTTGTTATGATGGGTTTTTTTTTCACAAGGCCAACATAAAAAGAAGTAGAACTATTTCTTTTGGCAATAGTAAGTTCTAAAGTTTCAGTTTTGCAAAGTTTTGATAATCAGATTCTCTTGCATTCTCCTAGGTGAACCTGCACCTAAAGACAGTTATTAGGGGAAACAGTTAAGGATCTATAGTGCCTTCCACATTCTTTTGTCTCCAGAAAAGATGTGCTTGTATTTGGGTGAAGTATATTGTTGCTTCATCTATTTAGTTTCATAAAGTAATTTGTTTCCTATCACTATCTGCAATTATACTTAATTCAGAACACAATCATGTGACGTATCCACATTATTCAGCAAGCAAAAGGATTTGTGTCATTATTAAACTTCAGAGTGGTCCTTCATAACAGATAGATCTTTCTTTGCACTTTGGCAGATGGAATTTAATAGTTTGGTGGCCTTTTAGTAGCTAGAATATCTAGAAAAAAAAATGAGGAAATGAGTGATGGTTTTGATTTCTCTACTATAGAGCTGTAAGTGAAGTGTGTACTTTTCAGAGACTTTATGACCCAGCTCGTTCACTCACTGTAGGGGTGATCTATCTGAAGTACTGCTTATGCAGAGAAATTGTTGCCATAAAGCAGAATTTTTCTAATGGTCCCAATTTAAAACATATCCTCGGGTTTTTGTTATTTCAAAACATGTGATGTGAGAGCTATATTGAAAATATTAGAAATGCATGCTTGTGGGATAGTCTAAATTGCCAGAGAAAGATGGTGGCCTGACAGTTTTTTGTCGAGGAATTTTGGTGTCAAAATCAGCTGTAATTTGCAAGGGAGAAAGAATTGTTCCTTAATGTAGCTCTATCTATGATGCATGTGCTTAAATCAATATTCCTCTGTTTGTAAATATGATTTTTCTTTTCTCTAAAATGTTTTTGTTAAGAAACAAAAAGACCCTTAGGTAGAAATGCCTGTTTCAGGAAGGTTCTAGCATTTACCCATTTGACTCAGTTTAATTTATTTATTTTATGAATAAGACTATTAAAATAGTGTGTTAAAATATTGATGCATTCTGTTAATGAATTTTTAGGTCACTTGCGGCTGAATGGGGTAAATATGGCATGAGATTCAATGTGATTCAACCAGGTCCAATAAAAACAAAGGTACATAGCATGAAGTGAAACACAGCCTTGAATATGCTTTGTAGTGCCAACTTCACTTTAGGCAAGTCTAACCTTTTCTATAGCATTTAAATTCAAGTGTGATTTCCTTGGCAGTCAAAACTGTGCTGGAATATTGAACACACTTCCCTCAGCTTTTTTGTAAAATAGGATTTCTTGAACTTCTGAAACTTGCCACTGCCTCTTCTCCTACGCTTGCTATAAATTGAACCTTTTCTTAGTATGTCAAAGAATTGATATAGCAAAATACTTTTAATGTTAATTCTTTTCAACTGTATGCACCTAGTTTGTCAAGTGAAGTGAATTCTTAAACGTGGTGCAGTAAAGTGCCTATTTTTGCCTGAACTCCTAATTTTTAAACAAAACATCTCATCCATTCCAAAATCTCAGAATCTCTTTTAGGTACATACCAATCTCACTAGTTTTGTTGAAAATCACAAAACTAGAAAGAGAAAAACTAAGTCGGCAAGGAAATGAGAAGCTTTGATATGAGTGAAAAGGACTGGAGGGTTTGAAGGAAGTAATCCAGACCAGCTGGAACAGGAAGAAAAAAGAAAGCAGTCCTGCAAGAGGAGAGAGGAGGATCCTTTTCCCATTGAATCAAATTATTACAATTATGAGCAGTAACAGCTAATAATGGTATTACTACTACCTGTAAAATGTTTCACACTTGGTTTTACTATTGTTTTGGGGGTAGGACTGCAGAGTTGCTTTTCTTTTCACCTTTTCACTTTTGTTTTGCTTTTTGCCCTCTTGTCAGTTTTAGATGCTACACTCTGTAACTTAGTTATATTTTTTTTGACTATAAAGAAAAATAAGTGGCAGAAGCAGCAGTGTTACAAGAATATTGAAACTATATTACAGGATCAGACCAAATTCCTCCAGGTCTTGTATCTTGTGGATTTTTAGATGGGAGTAGAAGAAAAATATTTAATGGCATTTCTTTTTTTGTGTAATCAGCCTCAGTTTATCTCTCTTGATAATTATCTGGCTAGATTTTATTCTTCTATTAGTTTGTCCTGTTCCTTTTTGAATCTGTTTGGCATCCCGTAACATCACGTAGTGAGATCACTAATTTATAGAATCTCATACTTTTTTGGCAAGTTAACTGCTTTAAATGTGAATATTACTACTCCGGTTAGTGTTTCTCACTCAAACTAATAGTGTATAACACCCTTCAGGTACTTGTGTTCACAGTGAAGTATTACATTTGTCATACTGGTTCCAAGTTAAAATTTCCCTGAAAGCATAGAAAGGCAGACTGGCTTTATTTAAGAGCATATTGCAAAATCAAGATTTTCTGCTTTTGGTGATATACCCGTGTCTAAAAACTACTGTTGTTCAGTCATGCTGGGAAGAGAAAAGGGCATACAAGAGCAATACCATCAAGCTTATAAACTGTCATTTAAAAACATGGCCATAGAAGGATTCAGTGGCATGAGTACAGCCATGAGTATGTGAATTGCAGTGTGCTTTAATTCATAACTTTAGTAAATTAACATAAATGTTACTGATACATTTCTGATTATGTGTGAGGAGATTGTTTCTGTGTGGAGGAGCCAGGAAGAACAAAAAAAACCCTATTTCCTATGCCGTTTTAAGCTATTCAAATGCTAAAACTTCAGTGACTTACTTTTGTTCTAGCTGTTGCTGCAATTTCATTGAGCTTTATTTTTTTTTCCCTTTTCCATTTTCTTTACTAATAAATTACTGTATAATTTATTTCTGGTCACTTTCCTTCTCCTCTTCTCCCCTTGTTCCCCTCCCCAGCCCATGCAGCAATTTTGAGTCTTGCTTACTTCCTCAAATGTTTATCAAGGGTGTTTGAGAAATAGAGGTGATTAACCCCTTTTGTGTTTCACAGATAGATGGTGGGTGACTATCCCAATGTGTTAAATTCCAGCTTATCATCCTCAGTAGATGCATATCAATGCAACAGGGATAAATTGTTTTCTCTTTCCTGCTTCCTGCTTTTTCATGCTACTGACAAAGAGGGTGTAGACAGCTTACTCACAAATGCTAACTTCCATATTGTATATGTGGAGTCAAATACCCGTTGGATTTTATTATCTGATGTAGCTGTAACCTTTTTTTATAATGTTTCTCTTAATTCTCAGGGTGCTTTTAGCCGCCTTGACCCGACAGGCACATTTGAGAAGATGATGCTTGAGAGGATTCCCTGTGGTCGCCTGGGAACTGTAGAAGAAATTGCAAATCTTGCTGCCTATCTCTGCAGTGACTATGCAAGCTGGATTAATGGAGCAGTGAGTTTTGGTTGATCTTGTTTATACAACTCACCTGATGATGATGTGAGTTTTGCTGATACTTTTGGAAGCCCTAGTTTCAGAAATGAAACAAAACATCTTACTTTGAAATTCATTACAAGCATTATTCACCTTTTAATTGTAGTGCATGGTCGTTAGTACCTTTAAAAATAACTTTTAACGGGGATTGAATTGCATTATTTTGAGCATGGGGATTTCTTACCCAAATCAGTAAAAATTACATTCACAGTTCATAGCAAGGGAAGACTAGAAAAGCCACTATTACTCTTAAATACACTGTTTGTGCTTTTTTCTAGGTTATTAGAATGGATGGTGGAGAATATGTTTCTATGGCAGGAGAATTCAATGCCTTGAAGAGGGTATTAATTTTCTTACTCGCTATTTTGCATTCAGACACTTCGGTGTGTAATTATTATATGGAATTCCAATAAAATGCTCTTTTCTTTTATTAGGTCACCAAAGAGCAGTGGGACATGATGGAAGCAATGATTAGAAAAACAAAAGGCTCTTAAACTATGTGGCTGTATGGTGCAGATTCTTGGAAGTGAACCACTGCTTTTTCATTAATATTTAGAAATAACCAATTGAGAAATCACCATCAAAATCTTTTGTATGCTGATTTCAATAAAATATTTTGAAATTGTTGTATTTTGAACAGAGCATTTGTATTTTTCCCATTTAAAATCTACTCTGTTGCCAATAGTGAACAACAGTTGGTTACTGAAATGTTACGGTTCTTAGATTGTCTTACACAGCCATGCCATGATCTACGATCAGCTTCTTTCATTTTTTTAATTTTCCAGAGGATTTTTTCGTTACTCAGATCTTTGCAAGTGCCTCTTAATAGTGTAATTCCAATGGCATTTCAGCGCTGTCTTAACTGAATAATTGTTAATCTGAGGAAAAACTAAGAAATTAAGTCCTCATCTTCACACTTCAGTGATAAGTCCCAAACTTTCAAACAAAGTTTCAGGTTCTGAGCAGGACTGCATACACAGAGATAGGATGTAACTCCTCTGGTTACTTACAAAAGTCTTGAAATACGTAACCGTCTTGGTCTCATCTTTTGCTGACATTTTCAGTCTGTTAATTATCTTATGCTGAACTTTAAAAATGGCATTTAAGGACCTGCAGTGCCTTTCTAAGGAGCTTGCTCTTTGTCATGATTAAGTTAATGTTCTTGAAAATGAGAAACTAAAAATCATTTGCTATTAATGTATGTGTGACTAGGCAAGTCTCTCCATAAAAAGTGGTTTATTTAAAGCTAGTAAAGGACATTGGTAAATTGGGACTGAGTGTTGAAACCTCATTTGTTAAGATTTGCAGAAAAACCCTAGGTTTCATTTGCATTCACAGGCTGGAAGTAAAGAAACTTCAAGATGACATTACCTCTGAATATAGTCTGTTTATCCATCCCAAATAAGCAGGTGATAAAAAAATTGCTCTTTTAGCTTTATTATGTTTTCCAAATTAGGGAGTTGCCAGTTCCTTGTCCCTCATGCTTTGGACCATGGCTGGAATTCCTCAAGAAATTGTCAGATTTTTGCTTTTTCAGCCTGAAATCAATGCCTTTCTTTTCGTGATATTCAACTAGAGCTCCAGCCTGTCTGCACATACAAGCATGGCCATAGCTGGGTGTGCTTTGAGACTGATGCAGTGATTTAAGAGTCAGGACCATAGAAGTAATTCA
>NW_008654634.1:14587-19157 GCF_000695815.1 Acanthisitta chloris
GTGGTCGTATCTTTTCCCCCACAATTCAGGCCTTACTTATATATTCCAGCATCTGACTTTGAAATGACTTGATTGCCTTAATTACAAAGCTGAAGCAAGCTAATATATTTTCTGCTGAAAGTGTGGACTGTGTTACTGCCAGCTTTCTCCTGTGAGTGATGGTCCTGTAGGGAATTGAATAGCATCTGTGCCACGGATAATAAAACAAAGCAAATGTGTTTATCATAGCAGCCTTCAAGGTGTCTCTTGAGCATAATGTAAAGCTTTTTTATAGTATCTTGGTAGGCCTACTGTCAGGATCAAATTCTGACATGATACCAATGCATTTTCCCCAAAAAGTGATTTAATTGAGAATTAGGCCTGTATATTGTCATCTTTTGCATATACTTACGTTTTCTCTTCATATGGAACACAGTTGCATATAGGACTTTGACACTTGAAAAAAAAGCGTTTCAGAAAAAAAATTCAAATATATATATATATTTGTGAGCTGTGGTATCATGAAGTATTTCTCTCCCATGTTTAGTAGGTTATCCTGTGGAGATAGGCTGTCAAAAAGAATAAGTTCCCACTGCTCTTTTGCATCTGTGGGTTTGTGTGACTTCTACTATAAGTGTGTTATGTGATTGAAGTACTGGGCTGAGACTGAAGGTAACCATGTTCTGTCTCTAAAACTGTCACAGACTTCATGTGACTAGAAGTTACTTCTGTTGCATGTGGACTGCAGGGCAGGTACACCTTGCAGCATTCCCTCAGGAGCTGGTCATCTGAAGAAAGGAAACTGGCAGGTTCCTTTTAGCCCACAAAACATAGGCCTTGGGTGGGGCACAGGTAGAAAAGACAGACACTCCCAGTCTCAACATGAAGTTGGGGTCCAGTCTATACTTTGCTTCGGTGACTAGGAGGCACTTCTGCCTCCCACATAGCTCTCTTCCCTGCATATAAAAGAATAGTAACCATACTCTTGGGTTTTTTAAAATATTTTTTAATAAACTGACAAATTTATTTTTTAGATTCTGAAAGCACTTTTTGGCAGGTGTAGGGTGAGATGGAAGGGGAAGGGTGGATGATAGAAGTGACAAGCCTAGCCCAGCTACAGTTCTTTTCAGCAGTTGTTACTGTGACTCTCAGATGTGATGCCTACAAACATAGTCAATGACAAAAAACAGTTGTGTGGCATTAAACATGCAGCACACTACTCTTTGGCTCAACCACCACTTTAATACTGCTTTGCCTGGTCTGGTCTTTCTTTAGAAAACAGACTTTGCAAAGCTTATTTTGGAAATGTTTTTCTTCCACAGCAAAAGGCAGGGCGTTCTGATGTGAAAGTACTTGCAGAATTTCAAGTACTTTACAGTTTGAAATGAGTACTGCTTCTTGATCTAAAAATTATAAAAGAAAAACATCTTTTCATTATTTTGCTCTTTGGAGAGATTCAGGCCAACTTTGCATCTAGGAGAAACACTTTAATTCATAGTGAGCCTTTTGGGGACTGAAGCTCTTCAGTGAACCATCAGAGTTACTGCAACATGTCCTTTAAGGATCGCAGGTTTTGCTTTACCTGATAAGGTCAGAATACTGAAGGGAGGCTTCTTACAGCCTGTCTTGTAAATAGTTACTGGGGATTTATTCAGTAGCAGAATGTTTGCCATTTGCAGAAATGGATATTGCTTCCAAAACATCATCTTAGGTCTACCGATGTACTGTTTATAGCTAAATGAAATATTAATTGTAAAGTGACAATTTTAAAGCATATGTTATTCAGTGATGGAACCAGAAAGCACATTTTAAATTTTAATGAGCATCTTTAGGAATGGAGTTTCTTTTATGTTGTAAATACTGATGACATCCATTTCAAACTACACAAGTTAGTTGCCTATAGAGTCTGAGTATTCTGTATTGACAAGATGTATCCAATGTGTTGATGCAGGTTTTAGAAATAGCATATAATGTTTTAAGAGTTACATGTCACTGTATAGTTTATAACAGATTTCCTAATTATAGACTTAGTTAAGTGAAAAACCAGAACTCTGATCTTGTCATCCACTTCTGCAGGAGAATGGAATAGTCTGACTGGGATGCATGCAGACATGAATCTTGAACATCCCAAGTTTATGTTTTACCTAAATACAATTTAATTGTCTCTTACTGAATTAGCAACACATGACATTGGAACTCAGGTAAAGGACAAGAGAAAGTAGCTTTATAGCACCTGCCTAACCCAGGCAGTGTCTGATTTGGCTTGGAAGTTCCAAGAGCCTGTTCCTAAATGCTGACAAGGATTATACTGTCTGGAAAAAAGCATAAAATACCCCTAAAGCCCAAGAGGTGCCCAATCCATAAGCATGTTCCACAGCTGTGTATTGCACACAGACTGGCACAGTCATGTCATCACAGCTGCTTTATTCCAAACATAGCAAAAATGGACAGTGTCCACATTAATCACACTGTTTTAGGCTGGCATATTTGCCCTGAAAGCATTACATTCCTCACCCTATGTGAGATTGCCAGTGAGCCACAATGTAAAGGCATTATGAAGAAAAGTATTGGTTTGTGGCATAATCATATTATGAAGTTGGAGAGACAGGAAGGTGGAGTCAGAAAAGGTGATGGTACGTGCTGGAGATTGCAACAGGAGTCAGTAGGGTTGCAGAAGCAGTTTAATTTTCATGGATGACAAGGAATACTTTCCTAGAGTTTAAATATCTTTTTTTAATTGACTTTTGCATGACCCATCAGTCAAATGTATTATCACTTACATGAACTCAACTTGGAGACACCCACAAAGGGGATTAATTGTTTTCAACTGAAAAGTACATCTTGTCTGCTTGATTAAATCTTGATTGTTGATCTTTACTGTTGATGATTTTATTTCAGTTGATGATTTAGTGTCTTTGAACCTGTCTGTTATAATTTCCTAGATTAATTCAGCACTGTAAAAGTGGTATTGTGCTGTAGTAGAGGCTTATAAACAAGTTATGATAATTATTTAAGGTTGCAAATGAAAGAGATCAATTGTATTACATCTTTGCTGTGATACCAGAACTATTGTCAATCTTTGGTTCTCTAATTCCTGGGAATTCCTTCCTCTTGAATATTTCACTTACTGTTGAAAATGCTGCTAACATTTCCCAACTAAAGAATTTGTTTTACAAGCAGATGATGACACTATTTGAGGGATCTGTGAGCTCCTACCTGTCCATACTGGCTTCCACATTCATTGGCATAAGAACTACTCGTCTATATTTACTTTTTTTCACATGCTGATATGTGTAAAGACACTGAATTGCAAGGAAATGTATACCTTTTTCTAACTCTGTGGAGTGCCTTGTGTTTGATGTTAAAGATGTAACCCCATTGTAACCAAGGTAACCCCCCGGTTTGTTATGTGATCATTTAAGATGCAGTAAAATAAAATCTTTGGTATGTCAGTGCACTGGCCTGCTTTTAATCTGTGCAGAGAGTTCAGTTGATTTCAGAGGGATTTGGAGGTGCTCAGCAATTCAGAAAATCAGGCCATGTATATTTGGGTGCCTAAATGTGGATTCTGTGCCTCTTCATAGACAGAGCAGATAGGTGTGGATTTCAGTATCCCTCCACAACCAGTGATTATAACCATGATTGTGATTAAGGCTTAGTATAAATCAGGAAAAGCAAACCTTGTGCAATGAAACAAAGACTTATTCCAAGTTGGAGTTTAGCAGCAGCATGTGTATATTTTCACTGAACCAAAAAATATTTAGAGTTGGGACCCACAAGGATCATCACAACCTACCCTTGGACCTGCACAGGACATCCGCAAGATTCACACCATGTGCCTGAGAGCATTGTCCAAACGCTTCTTGAACTCTCTTGGTTTTGTTCTTTTGAGAAGTTCATTTTGCAGAAAAGTACTGCAGACTGTGAGGATCTTGATCTGTATTTGATATTTGCCCATGGATTATGCTGTTTAGAAATCTTGTAAGCTTCTGTGGGTAATCTTTTCAAAGATGCATAACCAAGTTGTAAACAGGGAGGATTAGATTGGTACTATGATACTGTGCATGAACTGTTGAGCATAGAACAGTGCAGAAGTGAGTGAACGAAAGGCAAATTGCTCACTTCAAGCCCTGTGTTCAATCCTGATTAAGTCACTGGTAGAAATTCACATGATATTCTCCATAATGGTCAGCTGGAGAGTGTTAGTGGCCCCTTAGGTGCACTGATGGGCGGTAGTGTTGACAAAGCTGGAAGCAGGCACTCACTGCCTGACCTGGTATTGTTAAGGTTTACTTTGGTCAGTAAACACTGCATTTATAATGTCAAAGGTTTATGAAGGGCCTAATAGGGACTGTTCTGCTAGTTGCCTGGGAGAAGAGACTAACCCCCACCTGACTACAACCTCCTTTTAAGTAGCTGTAGAGGGTGATAAGGTCCCCCCTGAGCCTCCTCTTCTCCAGGCTAAACAATCCCAACTCCCTCAGCCTCTCCTCATACATTTGTGCTCCAGTCCCTTCACCAGCCTTGTTGCTACTCTCTGGACCCGCTCCAGCACCTCAATATCCTTCCTGAACTGAGGGGCCCAGAACTG
>NW_008654634.1:19876-35618 GCF_000695815.1 Acanthisitta chloris
CTGGGTCTGATCCCTTGTCCATCCTGTAGGTGCTGTGTCATGGCACTTAGGATGATCTGCTCCATGACTGCCAGACAGAGGTCAGGCTGACAGACCTGCAGTTTCCTGGGTCTGCCTTGCAACCCTTTTTGTGGATTGGCGATACGTATTTTTAGACAGCAAAACAGTTAATAGCTTCAGTAAAGTGGATCCCAGGTAGCTTCATGTCAGTTTCTCTGTTTAGCTGGAATATGGCATACCTGCTCTACCTCACATAGATAATCTTTGTGCATGCTACAGTTTTGCTTTTTTTGGTCATCAGATGCCTACCAGAAGAAAGAAGCTTGCAATCTTCCCTATCATCACCTCTCTTATTCTATCCTCATTCTGCCCCAACCCTGATATTTTCAAAAGCTCTGCCCAGGAGTAATTTAGAGAGTTTAAAACCTGGAGTTTTTATGGCTGTTTGACTTACCCAGACTTGTCACACTTTGCATTGACACAGTAGGCACCTTTGCTAGAACTGTTTTTTTTAATTGCTGTCCTTTAACCCATGTTTTATTTATGAGAAATAACTGCAGCAAACATTCTGTGGGTGACTGAGACCTGCCTTCTCTGTTGTGCTCTGCAGCAGAGCCAGCTGGTGGGCAGCAGCAGCAGCAGAAGGGTGGCTTCAGAACAGATCTGTGACAGTTAACTTTACTCGTGTTCCGAAAGACAGATTTCAGTCTCTGTGGTGACTTTTTGTCAAAACACTTTAAATGTTTTATCTTCCACTGTAATGATTTAGCAAACATATTTTTATACACAAATGTTGGGGTTTTTTTCTTTACACTTAAAAGTGTTAAAATAAGGCACAATCCAGGGTTTCAAGTGCACAATATGAACAATATCAATCATTTATTGTACTGATAGGCAGATTCAGTGTTCCTTCACTTAATGTACACAATTGTATTTCACATTGCATAGAGAAAAGAGACAAGCAGGTGAGAAGTTAAATCACTGTGCATGAAGTGGGAGTAAAGCAGTGAGAATGAGCTAGCTTAACCTTATTTTTATTTTTTGTGTGTGGTTTTTTTCCAGCAAGACCCTATTGTCCAGCATCACCTACTCCTTAACTTTCCAAGGCTCAGACTGGAGAGAGCCCAAGGCCATTAGTCAATTCCTGAAGTGATATTTAGTTGCCTGAGTTCACCTGAGGGATTGAAGGATTCGTTTCAGTGTGAGTTCATTGCAGTCTTGAAGGATCTGAGCCTCATTGAGGCACATTTCAAATAAAATCCATTTGCTTCCATTTGTTAAATAAGACACAGAGATGCATCTGAGGAGTTGTAGATAGCTAATCTGCTAACCTGGAATTGCTTCTGAAATAGTTGTACATGGAGGCAGCGTAGGTTTATTGGCTTTAAGAGACAGCCCAATTTCCTTCGTTCTCCAGTACATACTGGGAGCAATGGCCTAGACATTAATGAAGTTGTCTGGCATAAAATTGGTGTAAAATAAAAAGGGAGCCAGGCCAAAAAAAATAAAGAGGCAAGAAGACAGGGCTGTTTCATAGCGTAGTTCCCATTTAAAAAATACATCTCCAACATAATAAAAAGCAGAGCCCACCATGTAAACTAAATTACTAAATTGTTATAAAATCAGTACTTTTTTTTTCTTCATTTAGTGTCAAATTTTTATACTACTATTATAGACTAGTAATTCAGTGTAAGATCCAAGGAGGCACATTTTTTTAAAATAGTCCATTTGTCCTTTACATGGTACAGAAGTAAGAATCTGGGACATACACAAACTAGACACCAACAATCTTAGGATATTAAATTTAATTATAGATTACACAGAATATGATGTAAAAACAGCAATTTACTAGAATAATTATAACCTGCAAAATGTGAAAATAGTTTAGAAAATGGATTGTCATATTCTCTGACACAGCAATAGTCATGAAAGGTACACTTATAATATCGTGTTAATCTGTGTATTAACTATACTACCTGTCATTTAGCCAGGATTCCAAGACAGATTAAAGGCATTTATTTCTGAAGTGCCTATATTTAATTTCAGTAAAACATCTAGATTGAAAACACTATATTTTTATCAACTACTACATGGAGATCTATTCCAGATAAATGCTTTGTCTATATGCTATGAATTCATAATGAGAAGAGTAATTGTAAAACTGCAGAGAGCACAGACCTGTAAGTGTGTGGTTTGACAACTGAAAATATTTCTTAGTACCTTGTGAAATTTTGGAAAATGGACATGACACTCTCTCCTATATCAGCTCTAGATCATACTTAATCTGAACTCCTGTTTTGTATTTTAAAAACCCCACATTTAGTTGTGATGGGAAAGATATCTGTAGATCTTTTTGTTATGTTGTTCAACAAGAAATGTTGCAAGTGTCAAAGGATATGATGACCACAGCAATGTCAGCAGGTTTAATTTTTCTCCAGCCGTGTTTATGAAAGCAAAAAGTCCAACTAAAACCAAACCCAACCCTGACATATTTTAGTTTCTTTTTGAATATACGGACTGACCCAAACATAGACATTCTCTTTGTCAATCTTATTGTTACAAAAACTGTACATTACAAACAGTATAGAAACAAACTGAAAGGAATGTGCCACACATCCTGGCTAATTTTCTATATGCAGTTTAAAAATACAGCCTACTCCCTTATAGTGCACAGTTATTCTGTAGAGTACATCACTAGTTAAGTGGACATGATAGAAGAGCTCTAGTTTTCCTCAGCACAGAGAATAAGAGCCAATTCTGCTCGGTAAAGCTTTCCTCCATCAGACAAGGCCATGATGCTTTTCTTGTATGTCGCAAGGTTGTTAATGTCTAATTCCTATTTAAAGAACAGATAATGCTTTATAATCCTGTTTAGTTATCAGCATGAACATGTTTGTTTCCAATGGCAGGAAATGAGAAAAAATAAGGGTATGCTCAGCCTGTCCAACAGTAACACATTGCAAATGTCATTTATGTATTCATGTGTTATCCATATTATAGCCATATGTTAGCTTGCAGATAGCTGATGTCTCAGAAGCAAGCAAGCTTTACAGTGTCACTGTAATCACAACTCCCCTAGTACAGGATTTACACTGCTATGACTTCTGACACAATTTTCAGTTGTACTTTGACTTCAGGAATTATGCCTTAGAAGCTCTATATTTATCTTATTAGGGTGGATTAAAGTGTCCTTAAAATCCAAATTAAATCTAATCTCTAAGGGGAAAAAAAGCCCTCTAGGATTACCTTTTTGTTCTTTTCACAAAGATCCTTCAGTAGGGCATCAAGTTCATTTTCATCTATATAGCCATTGCCATCCTGAAAAATACCATTACATTTTAAAATTACTTTTCATTTCAGAGGTCATTGCTAGTTCTCCACAGATTCAGAAAATAAGTGCCATCAAAATGTACAATTAATAAAAAGATTTTTTTGAAGACTTACTTGATCATACATCTCAAAGGCTTTATTGAATTCTTTTGCACACATTTTGACACCCTAAATACCAAAAGGAAAACAAATCCATTAATGACACCAGTTATGTGTGATGGTGACATGTTACCTGAAGAATGTGAATATTCATACCTGAAATTTAATAAGAAAATTTTCCTGTACAGGGAGTAGTCTTTGGAGAGAAAAAACAAAGGTCAAAATATTTAACTGTTTCCATTGCAGCATTTGGTACATGATATTTGTTGTTAAAAGAAACAGAAGACATACCTGGCCAGTTCAGTAAGCTCCAACTTTCCATCATTGTTTGCATCAAACATCCTGAGCTGAAAGAATATGTAATTTTACATTACTAATCAAAATTAATCAACATAATGAAGAAAACACTCATTTGGAAAACGTAAATTCAATTAACTTTATCCTGAAATGATGGCCCCAGGTTTTCATCTGTCACATTTGCGGTGTAATACATTTATTTCAAGTACCAACTAAGTAATTTATAATAATTAATTCTACTGCAAAAGCTTGATAAGAAACCAGATGAACATTTCTAATTAACCTGCTGTAAGGTAGGTCTTAACCTACCCACAGGATGAATGTCCTATATGAGGAACACACATGTTATTATTTGTGAATGAGAGGGGTGGTGATGTGATAACATTTTACTTTTGACTTCACATCACGATTCAGTAATAGAATCATTATTCTCTATTCATAAAGATGAAAAAAACATCAGGTGAAGTTCAATAGAATCCAAGGCATTCAATTCCCTAGACAGAAAATAATAGACATTTCACTCAATTGACTGCTGTGTCTAAATATTTAAGTAATGTTCTGTAACTGTAAAATATTTTTTGTAAAGGAGTGAACAGATGCTACAGATGATCATATTTTGTTGATGGCATGAAAATGGGAAGATAAATCTCTCCAAATAATCATAATTAATTATATTACAAGAATAAATACATTAATGTAATTTGACAAGATTAGTAAATACTATTTCAAATCATTTTAAGAACTATTGTATTATGTTTTCCTTTGAGGCCTTGAGAGGATGAGCTCCTGCTGCTTGAGAGGCACAAGCAGCTTGTGTTGGTTATTAGTAGATGGAGAAATTGCTCCTGCATGGGACTTCCTCTCCTAGCATTTATGTCTGAATAGTTTTCAAACATTATATTTCAAACTGTCAAACATTATATTGCATTTGCTGTACAAAACAGTCACAAAAGCAGCAGAGTACAAAACATTGTACTGAAAGCACCAGCACCCACACTCCATCCAATCATTTGTAATCACAGTAATTTTAGATGTAATTTACAGATAAGAGGAAAAGTGACATCCTGTACTGACATATATACATAAGTGTAAATCCTTTTAAAGAGTGAATTAATGCAATGCAGTGAAAAAGATGTAATTTCACTTGGTTAATACACAATAAATGGCAAAGGATACTAGAAAAAGTGACCAATTCTGCAAACATTTCTTCCTACTTCACACCCTGTTTCCTTCTAACATTTCCTTCCTTTGCATAAAAGCATCTGCCTTGCATGCATTTCCCATGAAAGCAGATTTGCATTTGGGGGACGTAAGCAGTTGCAGCTGTGAAGTCAATATATTTTGTGTTTTGATGGGTTGTTAGTGGATGGCTGTACCTGCCTGTAGCTGCTCAGGACTGTATGTTTTCTATTAGTCCTCTATTTTCTGAGGAGATTATGGGAGAGCTGATCTTTTATCTTTTTCTTAAAATTAAATTCTATGTGTCTCTCTGCAGAGGTCAGAACTTAGAGCACACTTTACGATGAAGGTCGAAAAGGTCCCTGAATGAAAAGGATAAATGTTATCTTTACCAGTGAATAAACAGTGACAATTCTAAGTAAATGGTTTATACTGATACAATGATCCAGCAGACTTTTTTTTCAGGAGAAACACAAGTTTTGTTCAGCCATTCTCAGGCCAGTTTGAGGGCTAGTATGTTTACCTACCACATTTTTGATTGCTAAAAATATTTTATGATGAAACCAAGCTGGTATACCAAAAAACGTAGTGTTATACATTTCCAGAAGACCAGAATTCTGTATTTTTTTCTTTCTTGTTTTCTTGAAAAGCCCTGCATAAGCCAGTAGAGTTCCTTACCATGGAGTACCATAAGGGTGGGATGGAAGGAGTGTTCCAAGGACGGGCTGGTGTAAGGCCATGGAAGCAACAGTTTTGTTTTAGTGTTCATCTAAAATATCCTTCTTGAAGGGGAGAAGGAAAGTGTGAGGTGTTTATAAGTTTGGTAAGAAACCACCATGCAGTAATGGCTTTTAAGACAAGAGACAGACATCACAGCACTGTTAAGAAGGCAAAACATAGAAAGTAACCCCAAAGTGATTTGATCCAAACATAATAATGTAAGTATGACAGGAACAGTTTTTCTCCTATGAACTGTGAAGACTTCAGTTTTACAACTAAAGGCACAAGGAAACAAAACAGGGGAAAGTACTGTGGTATGATATCATATGATACTATATAAGTACCAAGAAGCTTAAAAATTCCTGAGCTTTTGATTTTTAAGCAGCACTGAAAACTGTCCGTCAAAGCCCAGTAGCTGCAGAAGTACTTGCAGTGGTAGACACCACAGTTGTCTCTCTGTTGCAATGACATAGTCTGATTGGGTCCTGGTAACTAAAAATAAATAGAGTTTGTATTAACCCATTGTGCCTGTAAATAATCTTACCATTATTTCTGTGTATTCTGTTAGCTTTGAGTCTTCAATCTGCTTATTTGCTTTCTGTAATAAATCTTTCAAGAAGCTCTGTTAAAATAAATAGAAAAAGAATAGGTGAATTTTTATCTACAGTATAAAATGTTTGACTTGCTAATTTCAGATTAATGGGAAATATTATTTTACTTCCACTTTACTATTTACTGCTGAAGTTCCAAATAAGTAGTAAAAAAAAAAAAAGTACTTAATAACAGCTAAGATTAGAACTTACTGTAGTTTTTTGGATAAATTCAAGTATATTGCATTTTATGTGGAAAAAGTGACTCATAAAACTTTCTGCATTGTATGCCATTCATTGTATTGTGAATTTGGAAAAAAGTTTGGCTTTCAGGAGTACTGCTTCCTATCAGCTCTATCAGTAAACTACACTAATTAACCTTGGATCTCCTTGAAAACTTGGATGCCTAATCATTTCTTACAACATAGGAACAATTTTACAGAAAGGATCAATGATTAATCAAGTTTTGTCCTTGCCTATGGCAGTACCCAATGCTAGAAGTGAACATTGCTCCTTCCTACCTTGTATTTTAAATGTGTGCAGCAAATGTCATTACATTTTGAATGAGAATTTGATGTCACACGACTTGAAACACCACCCATTTTTACTTTAAAAAATAAGATGTTTTAAATTCCTGTGCTAGACCTGTGACATTAAAAATGAAAGATACCGAATTGTTTGGGAAGGACATTCCAAGACCTGACGTATCTGTATGCCTGTCAATGCTCAGTGAAGCACTTCCTGTCATCAGTTGGAATGTCATTATCTTTGTGGAACTTTGGGCCACATTTCAAGATAGAAAATGGGGAAACTTATAACAAAACATCCTTGTATTCCTGAACTTGAATGCAACCATGTCCATAGTTATATGACTAATGTCCCCTATAGTGCTTTTAGTCTGGTCCCCTCCATGCTGGAGGCCCTTCCTGGGAGCTTGTATACAATGATCATGACTGAAATATTGTAAATGGACATTATGGAGACATATTTAATCTTGTATACTTTGATGGAATATAGAACTGCAAAGGACATTGAAAGTCTATCCATCTCCACATATCAAGAAAGGTTCATCTCTATCTAAACTTCTCTGATCTGAGCTATTGCCAAACCTTTCCTAACTGCAGGCAGTGATTGAGAGTCTGCCTCCCCCTTAGACAACATTCTACTGCCATTACTATTGTTAGAAAGTTTTCCTGATTTCCAGTTTAGAGTTCACTTACAAAAGTTGTGTGTGTACTCCTCACATAGCAAGTACTTAAAATGTTTTAGCTTGTTAAGAAAAGCTGATCTAAAAATAAAACTGCACATTTATGCCGTATTTTCAATATGCTAAAATGACCTGTTTCTTTGAGGCAGACAAAGCAATTCAGTTAAAATATCTTCATTCTTCAGCTGGTCCTCAATCAGCCCTGCCTTTTTAAGTCTATTTTAAAATACAGCAGTCTGCAGCAGTCCTTAAGGCATCGTCTAACAACTGGAGAGTTCTCAAGTGCCACCTCCTCCTGATCCTACCAGCTTTAGATAAACTGACCTGCTGCAACCAGTTAGTGGAAGAATGGACACATCTGCCTGAGGGTTACCTTAAGGTAGGATCTTTGGTGAACATCACAAATACCAAACTCAAAAGAGGAAGGGAATTTTCTGATGTGGATTCCTTTGCTAAACAGAAAAGCTGTAAAGATTTTGGACAGTTTGATCTCCTGGTGCTTTAGTTAATAAATCTTACATAACTCTTGTTTATATCACATGTGAGCAAAATAGTCCAAATGAGATGGATAAACACTGGGTCTTTCTCTTGCTATGAATTGTTTTGATTCCTTTGGATGTAAAGCAGTAATGAATCAAGTGCAATTGAGCTGTGGAAATTAGCCCCATTCTACTCAGATGCTGTTGTATATGAGCATCACTCCTATGAAGAAAGGCTGGGAGAACTGGGACTCTTCAGCCTGGAGAAGAGGAATTTCAGTGGGACATCATCAAAGTGTATAAATACTTCAAGGGAGGGTGCAAAGAGGATGGAGCCAGGCTAGTGATAATACCAGAGGCAATGGTCACAAAGTGAAACACAAGAGGTTTCCTCTGAGCATCAGGAAACACATTTTCACTGTGAGGGTAGCCAAGCACTGGCACAGGTTGCCCAGAGAAGTTGCAGAGTCTTGAGTCTTGAAGACATTCAAAAGCTGTGTGGACAAGGTCCTGAGCAATTGGCTCTGTTTGGCCCTGCTTGAACTGGGGGGTTCACCCAGATGACCTCCAGAGGTGCCTAACAACCACTCTGTGATTCCATGACACTAATTCGGCATCTATTAATTGCTGTTGGCTCTATGAATAGGGAAGTAAATCACTCTAGTTTTAAGGTTTCTTAACTCTATCAGGCTGATATGGCTAATGAAATAATCTTGATTCTGCTCTTTTTTGTGCATATTAAAGCTGATACCACAATCCGACTAGGTTAGCCAAGCAGGGGTAGCACAATTCTATTCATCTCAGTCTAACAGTAGTACAGTGGAAACTGTAGGGTTATGTGGTACTTGAGAGAGCATGATCTGTCCAGGAGCATAGCTCTCCTAATATACCAAAAAAATAACCAACATAGATTTCAAAGGCCCGTCTTGCTTTCTTAATGTTTCTTACTTCTAAAGTACCTGCTACCCTGAGTCACTTGAGACAAACTCTGATCTGAATTAAAGCATGTTTCAAAAAACATTGATCAGATTAGGGTTTCACTTTAAATAATTAATGGCGACAAAAACATCAGCTAATTATATTGCCTTTTTATCGTGTCTGAATTGCAGAAACATACATGAGTGGTTATCTGAAGAAGGAGATAGCAGTACAGTCTGTAATCCAGCACCCGTTCTCATGTCCTGCATACTCATAGATACTGGTTTACCTTAAGTTCCTCGGAATCAATGAATCCGCTGTGGTCGCTGTCATATTTCCTCCATGTCTGTAATCAGAACGTGAATGCTTTAATGATACATTTATGGCAAGCAGGTCTTGGATGGTTTTACAACAGGCAACGTTTCATACTGTACCTGCATGAAGTCTTCACTTGACTTTAGCTGCTGGCATCTGAAGAACAACAGGAAATTCTCTTCCGTTGGCAATATCTGAGCAAGCTATAACAGAATTTAAGAAAGATTAAATTTTGATTCTTTGTTAGGCCATCTCAGCCTGTAATAGAGCACAGAGCTTTTTAAAAGACTATGAAATTCTTTGTGCTCATAGTGCCCTATAGTGGCCCCATAGGAAGCTTCATCCTGTTAGCTGAAATATTTGGAAGATGCCTCTGAAAGGCTTCTGGCCTGCAGCTTTGCCATATTCATCAGGGTCAAACAGAACTGACGTCCGAGGGAAGGGAGTGAGACAGCATTTTACTGAAAGGGTAGCTGGGGAAAGAGGGGAAAAAATTCACCATGCAGAATCAGGATCTGTAGTGAAAACTCTGGAATTAGCATGAATTGAAAGCATAACACAAGGATGCACAGAGGATAAGTATGAAGGACATTGACTTAAGAAAGTGAGGAAAATAGACTACTCACAGATACCAAGGAAGAGGAAGAAGAGAGGGATACTGACATGAAGAGCACTTGTAAATAAATGGTTAAATAAAAGGAAAAGCCAGGAACAAAATAAAGAAAACAAGGAGGGTAAGGGATGGCAAACAGTGCTCATTTCTCAGACACAGAGATGTGTTCAAGAAGAGCTATAAATACTGGGAAGAAATCAGAAGGGCCTTTAACCCTGAAAAAACAGGGATGGTTCTCCAATGTCACTGCTCTACAAAAGGCTTTTTTAAAATCAGACATTATTGTACTGATTATTTAAAATGTTCATTTACTATAACTCAATTTTGGCAAGTGACAAATGTAGATGATGGAGAGTATGCTGTATAATTTAATGTAAAATCATGATTTGTTTTTAACAAAAGCCCAATATTATTTTCTGTCCTCAAAATGTATGAAATGTGTTTTGATTAAAGAAAACTTTTTACTTGAAGAATAGACCAGCTGTGCTTACTAGGAAGATAAAATGGAGAAATACAGATTTCTTAGCTGCATTCTTTTATGAAAAATGACATCTGCAAATTTCCTGGAGTCCCATCTTAAAATTTTAATTCAAATTTTTGTTTTTCTGCATTCATTTCACACCCTCAAATCCCTTGTTCTGCCTATTTCAGTAGTATTGCCTAATCGCTAAGGCTTTTTCATTGGGATCAAGCAGAGCCATAAGTGAGTTCAGCTCTCACCCCACAGGCACAACAAGGTTATGGAGACATCATAGCTCTTGTTTCTCTAAAATTATCTATGCAAGGAATCAGTTATATTCTTTATGCGTTGGTACAACTGAAAAGGCACATCAGAGCACTCTTCGTACAGAAATGGCACAGCTGATGACAGGCTGTCAGGCCCATCAGAGCCTTCTGAGTGCTTGTATTAAATGGCTGAACACCAAACCAAAAGCAACTTAAACAATGTATTTTTGTCAGCAGCTTTCAAAACCTGTTCCTTTGTAAATAGCATATACTCATGTGGGTAAGTATATGTTTATACATGCGTACTAGCTAAATGTGTGTAACTTAGTCCTGATTTATGGAAGAAATGTCTTTATTCCTCCCATGACAGATGAGTTTTGATTTTTAGAGCACGTTCCTATTTAACAGCAAATGTTAAATAGAAGAACTGTTTAGAATAAAAAGCAGAGTTTGGGGGAAGGGACTGATCTTGACGATGGAAAAGGGTTTATATGTGTGGAAATTATAAGATGTCATTCAACGACATCGCTAACTCCTGCGAATTTTGCAAGGGCACTGTAAAATAGTACAAGGTGCAAGGGTAAATGTAAAATAGTAACTGTCCAAAGAATCATTAACAGCTTATTAGTAGTACCAAACTGTATTTGAGGTACAGAATATATTACGTCCTGAAGAAAATTACCTTATTTTAAGCTATACCTCTCGCCCTTTGTAAGTCTCAGGGGAAAGCATGAAATTGCTTTTTGTGGAAAACTCTGCAGTATTAAGGATGAGGAGATCATGTGGAAATTGGTTCCACTTCCCAGTCCCAGTTTTATACCACAACCAAGAAGAAAGATGGAAATCTGATGCTATTTCAAGTGATGACTTCTTTGTGAGGATAAGCATAGGGGAAGTTCATGAGCATGTTCAAATGAGTGCAGACCACTGTGAGTCCACATGTGGCAGCTGTAGTGGTTTAGTGAGTGTTCCTGTGAGCTTTGCTGCTTTTATGGAGAATGTTGGTTATTTCTGTATTGTCAATAATAAAGGGAAACCAAAAATTCCTGAGATTGGTTTGACTCTGCTCAGCCACTGGCTGAGGTATATCTTTATAGGTTATCTAGCAGAAAAAATACTCTCAATACCTAAAACAATATCAGAATTATTTTCTAGAAATCATTCTCTAAGTAAGTTCCATTGATATTTAATGCTATTTAAAATTCCTTTCACCTAATACAGTGAATTTGATTTTTAAAATCATATAATATATTATGGAATTTCAAAGAGTATTTTAGGCTAATAAGTAGTTATTTTTATGTCAGCAGTAAGATTCAAATAATTTGAAAGTGGAATTACTACAGTTTCAAGTTTTTGAAACCTTGGGTTTCACAGCCACATTTTAGTGCAAGCATTGGTCTGAATGAGTACAAAAGGTGACTTAAAGGTCTCTTACACAATGACCAGCAAGTGGACAGGTCAGACTCTGCCTTTAGCTGGAGGGCACTGGATAGAAGCCAGTGAACTAACTGCAGTGTGCTTGCAAAGACAGAATCGACACTTAATCTGAGCTGAAAATCCTCTGCTTCCTCTATGAAGCCATCCAGGCCTCCTCTTTATCTCAGTGAACAGACCTTTCCTGAAAACTCATTATTCACTAGCACATTTTCCACCAGATGCCAGGGTATTCATTATAGTGGCTGGAAGTCTGAATGGCTTTACATAATGTTTTTAAACAGCATTCATACACTTTTTTAGAAAAACTATTTGATGCACTATGTAAATGGGAACAATCGGGAATTAGTGGACTTTTTACTCTTGTAAGGAAGGAGAATCAAGTCCAAACACTAACTTTAATATCATACTGCTCTGCACGTACAACACATTTCATGAGTCCCATCAGAGCTTTCCAAATCAAGCTTCATGCTGATGTAAGTGAAATAAAATATAGCTCTTGGGTTTGGAAACTGCTATATTAAGGGAGAAAGTCCCTTCAGTCGCTGAACTCAGTACTATCACTATTCAGCGGCTTCTGCAGATGCTGAGCATGCTTGGCACTTCACTGGGGGAGGTGAGTCATATTAGGCCCTATTGGGTTTGCTCATCTTTACCCATGAAGTCAATATCAGAATCAGAAATAGAATTTGAAGGTAAAATTTCCAGTTATCTTTCCTAGGTGAAGAAGCACAGTCTTTTTGAAGCACTGTTCACACACTCTTCTTGCATCCAGTTCTTGCTATTGCACGTATTTGAAAAGACTAAATTAAACAGGATTCTTCAATACCAAATAAATAAGCACTTGTTAGTCCAAAACCAAACAATTTGTTAGTCCAAATGAAGACTGTCTTTCTAGATGCAGAGCTATGGATCAATGCTAAGTATTGTCAAAAGATGCATTTTTAAAAATCAGTCATAGCTGCAAGTGAAACAAACTGTTCATATTTCCATGGTAGATTAGTCATAATTACATATGCATTTAAACAAGTATATAAAATTCAGATATATGACAGAGGAGAAAAGATACCCTGAAATGGTCTATTATATCATCACTGATACTTCCTGTTGACTTTTACAGATTCTACTCAGTCCTCTATTTTAAAATTAACTACTGACCCAAAGTTAGTCACTGCAGAAATTTTGCAGGCCAGGCTTGTTTCCAGCTGTTTCTTAATTAGCTCTCTAGGTCAGATTTCCTATTATCAGAAAAAAAATAATTTTGTAATAAAACTGCAGTCTCACTACACTCAGAGTGGCATAAACGGGTTGTTGACTTAGGCTCGAAAAAAGTAATTTCTCAAGCTGTAACCCCACAATCTCTCCTTTTTGACTTGAAACACTGAAGAGTGAAAGTGAGAGAAAACACAATGGTTCCTCCTTTCCTAGCAAGTTGTCTAAATTATACAATTATTGAGAAGAGCTTGGTTCTCTTTAACCTCTTCAGCAAGTGGGAGTAAGGAATAAGGGAATTTTCTGCCTGAAGTTCTGTTAAAGTTCAAGAAAAGAATTCATAAGAAATCCTAATCTTTCCCTGGATCACAACTACTGTTAAAATTTTGTTTACATTTAACATGATTAATGTGCTGTCTTACCATATATGTCATTTTTTTAGAATAGACTGCATACAGTGATTGCTCACATGTGTTCACTTCTGTGTTATCCTGACTGTAAGAGTGGTGACAGAGAATTCATTCAAAATCACAGGTAGCAATAAATCATATTACATTTTACAATTAAATTTCTAAAATAGAACTCGTCTGCTTTGCTGAAAATGAAATCGCTGTTGCTGCTTATTTGTACTGAATAAAGAGAGAAAAGTTAAATGAAATGTAATGAAATGTCTGGAGAGTGGTAAGGAATAACCTTACTGTTTACGAAAAAGCTTTATTAGTGAAAAAATACTAAAGGTCTTAAGAGAGAGGAATAAATATTCTGTGTAACTAAAAATCTAAAGTATTTACATGTTATGCTCATATTGTTCTGTGCTAAATGTATTTTCTGCAAGTAAACATGCCAGTCCTTTGTTATAAAGTAACTGTCTTACCTCAACTATTCCTATTTTTCCATCAGGAGTCTTCCCATATTGGTCCACAAAAGCTTTCATTTCAGGTGTTAAATCCTACAAAGTTACAAAGACAGAATCATTAATTTAAGTACAGAAAAATGTATGTAAGCTTCTTGAACATTCTATTAGTTGCAAACTAATATACTACATTTAACGAAGTACTCACACTTATTGCAGCTAGATTCCTTAAGTTTGAAAGAAATTGAGTATTTCTTGTCGTGAATAATGTCATTGTGATAAATTTTACTTCATAATGAATTGCATTATAGTCAGTGTGAATGATTGGCATCTAAATACTTAGAACTCCTATTTTAGTTTACAGAATGAAAAAATTATAAAGACAGATTTGTTGGAAGATGTGTATAACAGCTTCTTTGTTTAAAAGGATGACAGTGAAGTTCAGAGGCAATTATTAGTCCATTTTCTCAGTTTTCATTTTTAAATTAGTGACTTGAAGGCAGTGTGAAATCTTTCAAAACAAGGAAAATTTCAGTATAATACATCTGAACACCAAAATAGCCTTTCCACATCTTTGAGTGAGTTTTTCCTGAACAATGGATGCTATTTTAGTCCTAAAAGAACTTATCACAATATCATATTTTTCACTGTTTAGTATTTGGTTATCATGGAAACAGAGTCAAAATGTCATTGCTGAAATGTAGAGAGGCAGATTTAAGAGGGAGAAAACTTTAAGCAGTACCTTAAATCTGACAGAGTAAAGCCAGCATAATTGTTCTTTGTCTGAATTGGTCCCTGCTATACATCTTTCTCTAAGGACTATCCTCGTTCTAGGCTACAACAGAGGTGCCAGCTTTGGGCTGAATATCTAAGTACTCAATTTCACTCTTCAACTTGACTTGCCTTCCTTTCATATGAGCTGCCATCAACCTTCAACACTGATTGAATTTTTAATTTTCATTGTATTTCTTATAGGTGTGAGCTAGGTAAACTATGCAGCAAGAGTCAGGGCAACAGTTATATTAAAACAATGAGCAATTCTATGGTTACAGATGAAGATACGGCAGACTTTGACAATTAAAAGTTTAGCTGCTTTAATAGATCTGATTATAAAGGACCTAAGTGATTCTCTCACTGGAGACACAGGGAATCTCAGCTGTACACTGTCCATTGTAGTTTGTCCCAAATTTCAACAACCAAAGCTAACTAAAATGTCAGTTCCTTGTAGCTGAAACAATCACGGCCTAGTATCCTATTTCTGTCAAAGTCATCCATGGAAGGTTAGTAATTTGCCATGGCTTTAATTAGAGATGTGGTTATTAATATAATGCACTTCAAAGTCACCTTTCATCTAATGATCCCAAAGTGGGGACAAGTTTGCTTAGCAGAGAGAATGGAGAATTTAGACACCTGGATTTTAATTAGTCCTGATTCAATATTTTACTAATCTTTCCAACAGCAGCTTTGCAGTGCCAGAGAGTGTCCAGCCACAGTCAATTACAAGTTAAACAAAACAGGATACTTGTACCCTACTTCATTATTCAGAAACGGTGGTGGATTTCTTGGTGTTCACTTCACCTGCTCTTGAGCTGCTTGATGAGTTATTCAAATTATGTGAGCCAAATAAATGTTTTAGGTCAAAAGATCTTGCCTAAATTTAACCAAGCCTAGTCCTAACCTTGGTACAGATGCAGTACTCAGTTTTTGAAATTAAGAAACTGGCCCTTCACACCTCAGTCAGAGGAGACACATATCCAACAAGATGAGCTG
>NW_008654634.1:35642-38628 GCF_000695815.1 Acanthisitta chloris
TGAAAATGGAAGGATAGATGGCACTACAGAAACACTGATGTGACTGTATTCATAAACATCTATTAAATAACATATTTCTCTGAAGAAATATTGTCATCATCAGAGAATCATATGCAGAGAAAGTGAGAAATGGATGTGGAACAGCTCAGCCAAGATCCACCTATTGACACTTTATCAACTTCTGTGTTAGTTATAACTGAGTTTCTTTAGGCAATTGGCATAACCCAAATAGAGAATGTATTGCATAAACGTGGGGCACAATAAATGGAAGCTATGCTTATATAGCTTTCATCTTTAAAAAAGAGGCAGTTCTTTTAACATGTCTGAAATTATATCAGACCAATTCACTATCTACCATAATGTACAAAGCAAAAAGGTATGTTACCAAAGCCCAAGTCCCAAAACTTCTGAGTACACCCTTCCCACTTTGGGGCTAGACTGAATCAAGCTGCATGCTACCGCTCCATCTGAGAAAAAGCAGCTGTGAAAGTAGAGGCTTACTGAGTGGATTAATACAAGGATTAGCATTAGAACATAATTAGAACAGTTCTGTACTTGGGAAGAATATTGAGAAATATTAAACCATCCTATTCAATGACAGAATCACTGTGGTTCTTTAATGCATACAGTATGACTGATGTAAAATCCAGCTATGGAGAATGCATAATTGAATATTTCAAAAATAGTTAGCAGGAGAGTGACCTGAAATGCAGAAGTTAATGATGGCAAAGAAGCTTTGGGGGGTTAAAAGAAGGACAGACGAGGAAATGACATATACCCTACACTAGTTTCTCAATGTGTCCCGTCTGGCAAAAGAATAGGAATTCAAAGCTACTGAATTAGTATCCCGTGAGACAGGAAATGAACTAATGAGATGCTTGTTTGGCAAATGAGCCTTCGAATCCAAGAATCAGGTTAGATTTGAAACCTGACATACAGCCTTACTCCACAGCCAACTGGCCAAATGCTGAATTTTATATTGCTACTGCAGATTTCTCTTTACAGCAGAACACCACAAAGTCAGGTTTGAATCAGAGAAATGAGACAGGAAAACTTAAACACCTGAGTATTTCTAAAATATAGTGTGATGTACAGACAAGGGTTATTTAAAAACACACCACATAAATTACAAAGTGTGTAGCAGATAGGATAGCTGTGAGGCTTTCAGTGTTACTTTGAGCAGCATACTTGCTTTTTTGACAAAAGAATCAGATCTTAAAATGATAAATATTTTTGTCCTTGAGCTTCTAATTATTTTTTTAACTACTGAATAGTTTGTTAGTATTTCTACTAACAATGCCATTCATACTATATATACAGAAGCTTAAATATCTTCTTTCTGCTGGGAATAATGAAGTTTCCTGCACTTTAGAAGACAGATTTGTTCTATTGCAATACTTGAAAGGTATTGAAGTTGTGTTTAATATTTACTATAGAAAAAAGAAATAGACTTTTTCCCTCTAAAAGCCACATTCCTTTCTCAATTTTCAGTTGTTTTTTTTGGGGAGGGGGAACAAGTGCGGTTCTTTGGGTTTTTTTTTGGGGGGGGGTTGAGTTTGTTTTGGTTTTATTTTAGTTTAAATTTTAGTTTAAACTTAAACACATGAAAATGAGAGCCTACACCAATGACTCTAAGAAGAATTAACTGGTCCCTAGAATTTCATATGTGTAAAGTTTAGACTCATACCACTAATAAGAAGATATATTTTTCCACAAAATCAATTAAGATTGATATTAATTTTTTCTTTTTGTATTTACTTCTAAAATATATGGCAACTTTTAAAGCAAAATTAATTATGGAAAAGCTTTTGATCAATTTGGAGGCACTCATATTGCAAAGTATTAATCTATTACCTCCATGCACACATGTCATCCAGTTAAATTATAATTTTGTTTTCTGTTTCTGCAGAAGTCTTTTAGTATAGATTCATTTAAACTGATTCCATTAGGTTATATTTTAGACTTTGATGCTAAAAAGTGGCCGGGCTCAGAAACTGACTATTTTAAAGGTAGTTTATTTGTTAAAAATGTTCACTTTGCTTTTAGTTCAAATCTTTACACAGAATCTTTAATTTTTTTTCTTTCTTGTCTCTTTTTTTCCTCACTTGGGGATAATTTGGAAGAAATTAATAATTAATGTTTTAATAACTCATGCACAGAAGTGTTTTGACAACATTGTCAAAAACTTCACTGTCTCTCTGAAGAATTTAAACATCCAGGATTTGGTTCTCATACTCCTGGTGTTTAACACTGCTGAAGGGCAAAAAGTGTTAGCAGTCATCTGCAGATCTATTTAGTGACCACCAAGGGGCAGAAATGCATTTCAGCCCGTACTGCCCATTAGGTACGCAATTAAAACAAGAGTCCAGCTACCTTGAAGTGTTGTTTTTTCCTTTTTCTTTTTTTTCCTCTCCCCCCCTCCTTCGCCTCCGTTTTAACGAGAGTACATATCTGGATCGGGTAAGATTAATTGCAATGGGATAAGGTCCCATCCGAGACAAAAAGAAAACGTCCATGCATGTCTTGACTTTTTTTTTTTTCAATCACTGTCAGAAATATCACCTTGTAGCCTGGCTCGGTATGAGCGGGACCTGTTCTCCAGGGAGGTGGACCCTGGCCTCACCTTTCCAAAGCAGACGATTTATTTCATTTGCAACCTGCTCATTTCTAACGGAGCTACTTCCCTGGTGCGGCAGGTGCGTGAACCGTGTGACGGCAAGAGAGACGAGAAGGAAGGAACTGGGGCACTGGAGTTTGCTCAAGAAAACTCTTCTTTCCCGAAGAAGATGGAAACGTGGGGGCGAAACGTTAACCTACCAAGCCTGCCTTCTGCCTGCCTTCTTCCGTGCCTGCTGCAGCTCCTGGATGAAGTTTTGTAGCTCCTTCCCATCCATGAACCCATTGCCTACAACAGAAAGAGTTACGGTTGCCGTCAGCGCTCCCTCCGAACTCTCTCTCCGCTCTCCAGCGCCGGCAGGGACGACTC
>NW_008654635.1:0-1038 GCF_000695815.1 Acanthisitta chloris
ATAATAAAAAGCACAGTTTTTATGAAGACTTCATATATATTATTTTCTATGTTCAAAATACTGCTGAACAAAACCTTATTGCAAGGAAGCCATAAAGACACAATCAATTTCTTCCATGTAATTTTAGAGTCAAGATATTCAGATATTCACAATCTTCACCAAAAAGAAAGGCAGAAGCCTGCTATTCTCCCTAAGGAACTTCTATAATGCAGACACTTTCTGTTACTTGGGGTATTCTATCTGTTTACTGACACCAAAGGAATTTGAAACTCAGCAGTAGGTAAGTTGTGCAAGGACATGTTTTAGAATGATTAGGAAATACAAAGAATTGGACATTTTAGAGTATTTGAAGATATCTTTTTGTCAAAGAAGAAACATTTTTGCATTCCCTTTATATTTAACAGAAAACTGCTAAGTTCCTTATCTTCAGTTTCAAGATTGTTCTATTTTCCATTTCTTACACGCTCTACTAATTGCATATCGCTATCTGAAATCCTAACAGAGAAAAAATATTATTGATAATAACATGATTAAAATATTAATAAGGGTATTAGCAATTGTTCTGCAAAATTCCAGAGAGATATCTTAGGGATTTTGATTGCACTTGTTTTTCTGTAAGAACAGTACTTGCTGCACTAGCACTATTGGATACAACATTGTGTTTAGTGTTAAGGGCAACTGATAATTCTCATTAGAAGCTATTAGACTTTCCTTGGGCTCCCCTTACCTTGTCTTTACTTGGCAGCAGCAGGTACACTCACATTTCTCAGGGGGTTCCCAGGCATTCCCCAATGGTCCTGGACTTTGTCTCCAGAATATCTCAAATCAGACCCTAGAGATTGCTCTGCAAACTTCTGTGATAGTTGGCTGCCTCTGTTAGCTGAAATCACAGCTATTTTTCCCAAAGTCTGTATTGCTTGTGTCAATAATTGTAAAGTGATTTCGTGTTTCTCTCTTGAACCATGAGCTTTTATTTGATACATTAATTTGATTGGCATGATTAAAAACATTACCCCACCTAAATCATTTTATTGATAC
>NW_008654635.1:1062-30825 GCF_000695815.1 Acanthisitta chloris
ATCTAGGTGGGTGTCTGGCCAAGATCCATCCACCACACATTGCTATTCCACAGTACTCTCCCATTTGTGTGTTGGTAGTCATTGTGCCTTTTCTTCAGTTATAAATTTTTGTTAAACAGAAAAGCTCTGTTTTTAATTGACATAGTCGTATAATCATTAAGATTGGAAAAGATCTCTAAGATCATGACATCCAACTGTTAACTTAGCAGCACCCTCTATGTAACTAAGACCTTAATCCAAGACGAGGAATCCTATAAATCAGGTTTTACTCCTAGTATCTGTGCACTTGACAACCTGTGCAATCCCAGACTGCTGAACATCTTTCTACATTGCATTTAGCTGCCATTCATCTTTACCTTGATTTCCTAGACTAGAGACAGACAATACCAGTCTATGGATGTCTGGCAGCACTGACTGGGAAAAAAGCCAGGAAGCAAACCTACTACTGAAACATAACTTGTGAATATGTTTTTAGTAACACACTCAAATAAGTAATCCTGAGCTTAAAATTATTGGACCTAGAGAAAGGAAGACTGAAACTTGCATCACAAAAGATAGTGTTTTCATAAGTCTGACATCTAATTTGTGACATTGTTCCTATTTGGAAATAACTAACATATTGACATTGTGGATGTGTAATGAGTCAAATTCTTCAAGTCTCTTAGTTTAATTTTTATTAGTACTAAGGTATTTATAAAGACTTTTCTGGTGGGTATTGTATCACTTTTTCAAGGGAAAAGATAAACATTTAGCACTGGATTGTACTGTCATTTCTCTTTGTGTCACTGCCATTATGCTGACTTTCCAAAATACCCAGAAAATTAAACTTATAATTTATCTTGGTGATTTATCAGATTCAAGCTTTCCATTTCACAATGCATGGCAATCACACATGTAAATGTAATCAAGAAAGTTGTAATTGTCAGGAGGGGTAGTTGTTAATCACAAGCAGACAAATCACTTAAGATAAAAGGAAGAACTGACCTGTGCCTTAAGTTGAATGCCAAAGTTAAAGTTCCATAAATTTCTTCAATGCTTCTTCATGACTTTTTCTATGTTAATTTTCTATTGTGGAAATGTGTGGTCTAGGAGTTCCTGTTAAAAAAAAAAAACCCAAACACAATACTTACTATTCAAAACTTACCTGTTATGAGTACACTTTAATACTAACTTCTTGATATTTTTAATTACCCTATTGTCTATCATGTCTGCCATTATACTCTTAACAAAATCAAGGCCTTATTCTGTGACAATAAGAATTATAACCACAAGTTTTAGTTACTGAATGTTGTCTAAAATAGCATTCAACAGCTTGACTCTGCATTAAGGTACATGTAAAAGTGGTGTATATAGTGAGCTATTAAAAATGGAATGCAAAGAGCAGCATAATCCATGGGCACTTGCCTGTTTCTAGACCTAAGACTATCAGTATATTTTAAATTACATTTTTCCCACACCTTACATGGAACTGTAAAGAAATACCTACAGTTTCCACAAGTCAAAATATTTTTTCTATTAATAGTTCCCTACATAGTTCCCCTAAAATAAGGCATTACAGTGTATAAGACTTACATACACCTACAACTTATGACTAGTTTTAGATGTTTGGAGAATATTTGGCTAAAAAAATGAAGTATTAATATGTTGCAATTAAGCAATAAGAATTTTTTATTATGGCTTCATTCTGTTCTGGAAAGGTTATCAATTTTATTTTGAGAAACTCCATCTTTTAATAATTTTTACCTGATCACAAAACATACTCAAATCAGTCTGTGATATATAAGTATAGCAAAACTTAAACATTACAAAGTCACAAGATTTTTGCCTAAAGATACTGATGAAAAGTTTAGTGTCAGCATGTCAGCTCTCCTGTAAACATGTCTGCATCTTTTACTATCAGATTTAATATTTTTTTAACAGACATGTATGGCATTCCTCCAGAATTAATACTTTCAAAATTGCTTCTAATTCATGTACCTAAATGCATGCTTTGATTTATCCCAAGTATTGACTGAGAAATTCCTTGGAAACACAAACCTTACTGCTTCTGGGTCCTAGAATATCTACTTGAAGGTTTCATCATTGTCTTTCTTTAACTACTTGTAGCATTGGCTTCAGATACTACCACTGCTTTAAATGTAAATTGAATTCAGGACTGTAATTTAGTTATAGTTACTAAACACTTGCCAGTTTTAAAAAACACTATTGAAAACTAATGGCAATTAAAATAACTTATATTGTCAATAAGATCTGATATTTTATGTTCCTAGGAACTAGCAGCAGTAATGATATTAGTAACAGTGCACAATTTATCTCATCTCGCAGACTTTAGCTATCACACCTTATATTAGTATCTTACAGCATTTCCAGGTATATTCAGACAGCAGTTCTAAAGTTGAAGTTATGAACTGTGTTTAAGCAGCATCTTTTTTATCACTGTGTTTATTCAGATATACTCCTTAACACACCTGATCCCTTCATTTTTCCTCAACTGCACAAGATTCTTCTGATCTAGAATTATCTTAAGAAAAAGGCCAGTTACACCACATTTAAAAAGTTGCTGTAGATAACTGGCAAATTTAGTCCTTATCTTTATTCATGTGGAGGTTAATGAGAATCTGGCATCAATTTAAGAATTAATACCTAATCAAGCAAGACACCTGAGGCTGAGTAACTAGCAGATGTTTCTTGAATTGGAACCTTAATGGCTCACCAATCAATAGAGTGCCATAAGAGTATTTCTTCTGCAATTCCAGTCAGAGCAGATGTGTTTAAACAGAAACATAAGTGTGTAATAATTAACTTATTCAGTGTGACTAGCAACAGTTATCAGCTCAAAGGACAGGGGGATGCAAAAAGTTTTAATAGAATGCATGTATCCTAATCATTATTCTTAAATTCTCATAATGAAAATATCTCTAAATACGTGCAAAGAAATTAAATATTTGCTAGGTATAGTGTATTTATTTTTCCTCACTGGAAAAACTACTAATTACTGTGCATTTTAAACTTGCATTTTAAACTTTTTATATAGAAGGGTTTGGATTGAAAGGACTTGTTGTAGCTACTGTACTGAAATAGGCAGAGAAGCATTCTTTGTTACAATTATTTTGGAAATAAAGCAATTTCTGCTACAATGCACAGTACACTAGAAAAAAGCTGAGAAGAAATCTTTTGAGATTAATGCAGACTTCAATATTACTAAATTTGATTGCTAAGTGTCATTTTCTTACACTCTTAGAAAGTCATTTTTTCTTAAAAATTCATAATTCTTTTATTCTGATGTAAGAGAATCTATGTAGTACATGACACGGCTTGTTTTTCATATCTTTAAATTTAGTGTCTTTGCTTACATATATGGGAGACACAGACCTCTGGGCTGTATGGAAATGAAAAGAAACTCTTTTTAGCTCTGCTAGAATCTTAGACAAAGTTGATCACCAAAAAAAAACCCTAAAAACTTCTTTCAGTTTATGTTCTAAAGCTTTATTTACATTGCTTGAAAACAACATGGTATTAAAATACTTGGTAAGTATTGTAGGTATGTTTTGTTTGAAGATTTTTGGAATCACATTCATTACATCCACAGTCTTGCTTGAAATATTCAGAAAAAGAAAAAAAATGGTCTCTTAGAGGAGGAGATAATATTCATCTATTTTGATTATGGAAATATATGTGCCCTGCGGTGCTTTTTCCATAACTCTTCAGAGTACTCATTTTCTACTTTCTGTTCTCTGTGGAATGACATTAGTGCTTCATTCCAGAACCACCACAAAATATCCTTTCTTGCTGCTTTATACTGAAAGCAGCAAGTAAGTGCAATATGGTAATTATAATAAGAATTGTCAAGAATATTACAATGATTTATGCCTGTGAAGAACAATTTAGCCTTCTTTCCCCAAAGATCTTCTAACGATTGCCTCTTGTTCAGGAAACGCTTTGCAAATCCTATTGACCCCTCTGTAATACCTCATGTCTTAAAAAGCTTTCAAGGCTCTGCCTTCTTGACCTTCATTGTCCTTCCTTGACCTGGATTTACATGATACCTAGAAACACTTCCTTCATGCATGCTGAATGTGTAATGACATACATCTTTCAATAATTTATTCCAGTGCAATACTCACTCTTTACAATATGCCTTCACAAAACGTGTCAGACTTAGTATAATTTAATCATCAGTAATACTTAGTAGAACATATTGAAATTATTAAAAAAGATTATGCTTATTCAGCTTCTGTCTTCTATCAAGTGTGACAACAGTGTCATAAGGGAATGCAAATGACTTCATTAAAAAAGTTTTATATAAATGATTTTTATGAATAGCTTTTCATTTTGGCAAATAGAGAACAGGTGGATATATCCTTAGAATATTTATTGTGAAATCAAATCATAGTGTCTCTGCTGTATAGGAATATTTTAGGCACTTGTAATAGATGTGAGACTGAGATAATATTTCTGCTAAGGGATGCTGCTAGGCCTCTGACTCTGGCAGGCTCTGGGGCCCAGGTGTGGCTCTGTCCTGGCCACTGAAGCTCAGCCTGATGCTCTGGAGGCCTGGGAGTCTCTTTCCCAGGCTGAGGGATGCAGCTGCTGCTTTTCCATTTGGAGGCTCAGACAGCAGAGAGTCTGAGTGTGTACCCCAGAGACACAAAATTGCACACACAGGGGACACTGACACAGCTGGCTGCAATGAAAACCCAGGACAGGGAACTGCCTTCACCAACCCTCAAATATGGCACTGCCACGACCCACAGGAATCACAACTACACATAGCAAAGTCCCTAAAAGAGAAGGACAAATAGCCAATTATCTTTTCTCCTCTCCAGCTGATGAGTACTAAAGTTCACTAATGAAAATGCACATATTTGGTCATTCTCTAAGTTCACAAGCATAAACACACTCATGGATCCCTCAAATACCACACAGCTCCTCTGCCTGGACCCTGAGCCATCTCATTCACTCCATGGATGTCCTACTCACTGGCTGGTCTAGCTTGATGCTCACTAGCAAATACATACACACTTATTTCATGCACTCTATATTTGTGCATCCTTCCAGATAGCACCATGAACCCTCTCCCTGCCTGATACCTCTGCCTGGACCTGGGTAACTCCTATGTCACCTGGCACAGCTTGAAGTTTGCTAGCAAATTAGACACACTCCCACCTCCCTCACCTACCAGGTTTGTGGAAAATGTATCTTCATCTCCACCCATCTGCTGACACCCAGGCACACAAGTTCTGGACACACAGACCCTGTCAGCCCTGGTAGTTAAAGAAAGGATTTAGTAAGAAGACAGGATAGACATTGATGATTAGGCATAGGGCTTGGTCAGACAAACATACTAACAGATGACTGCTGCATACACACAACTCTCTCCTCTTACCCCTGCTTTTCTAAAAGAAATGTTCAATCAAAATGATCAACCTCAGATATGAACCATAATGTTAATTTGGTTGTTCCTCCAACATAACTGATCTAACCATGAGAAATATTTCACTGGATGATTCAAGTATAAAACTGGGTCATCATTATAATTCACATATATTTTTCCCAGACATATTTGAATCACTTATTTACACTAGCATCAGAGAAATTTTTCATAACAAAGGTAAACTAAGAGGAAAAAAGCTAATAAAAATGTTCAAATATGTCATCACAGCAGTGGATTTAACTAATAAAAATTTCAGAGTATCTTCTGAAGAAAGATACAGGAATAAGAACAGCTAACATTATACATTCTCATGATTTAAAGAAAATATTTTTTATGCAAACTTTACTTGATATTGAAATCTTATTGCAAATATGATGTGGGAGGTAGTCAGAATAGTTATTGCAAAGCCCTTAAAAATAAACTCAAGTAAATAATATTAGAATAAATTTGATCATGTATATCAAGGTGTTTTTACATATTGTCCTACCGAAATTCTCATTGCCTAATAATGATTATAAATTTTCATTAACTCTTCTATTTTACTATGAGGAAAACATATCACCTTTATGCAAATGAAGAACTGAGACATAAGTCAAAAAATCTCTTCAAAATACCTGATTGGTTTTTTTTTATTCCAAGGTGAACAAATATTGTTTCTTTTGACCAATACTCTTGTTCCTTAAAAGAAAAAAAAAAAAAAGGAAGTTAAACTAAAGGATGAGACACATGTACTCCAACTTAGGTCATGTAAAAGTCTAGTCAGTCATCAATGTTTTAATCATCATCACTTGAGAGACATAAAGACCTTCATTAAAAAATCATGTTTCCTATCTTAGGCCATTAATTAGTGCAGGGAAAATTGCTCCCTGGATCTTTTGCCCATTGTCTCTGTTGCTTGAAGTTTTCTGTCTCAAGTTAACTGAGATAAACCCTACCTCAAGAGATATACTGAAAATCACACAAGAAGTCTGTGGTTGAGCCAATAAACAGAGCATATGTTTAACCCTGAGGTCAAATTGAAGGTCTTTTCCCTTACCTTCCATACATGATAGAAGATGAAAAATAATTAAGTTAAAAATTATTAAAGAGAAATAAAGTAGAAAGGAATGACATTAAATAAGCCTTTCAGACTGTGAGGTGAATCCAAAGGAGGCAGGTGTTTCCCCACATGTGTATTTAATTAGCAACTTGAATGAAAACAAACCAAAATCATGATTATGTGATTTTTTTTCATCAGATACATATGGACGAAACTATGAAGCCTGCAATTCATTTAGAGGGGAAAAAGTGCAGGTAAAAAAGAAATTTTAACTACTAGTAAATCTGTTCTTCAAAACATAGAAAGCTTTTCTCTTTAGTCACTTTTGAAGAATTTTACAAAACCAGCTTGACTGTAGGAATACAGTTATTGACAAAGGGAAGAGAAAAATATTTGTCTAAAATCCTGTAAGGCAGGATTTTAAACTTCTGAATACAAAACCTGGGAACCTAGATGTCTGGCATTTGTAGTACACCATTTTAAAAGCTATCACTCATAGACATTACTTATACACTATAGAACATGTAGTACTTTAAAACTGGCAAGAAATTATCAAACCTCAATTGCTCTATGCACGAGCACTTTTGTATTCTTGCTACTCTTGCAGGAAGCCTTAACATTGAGAAGGTGTCTTGGACTATTCAGATATAGTCTCACCCATGAGAGATGATATGACATTACTTGTGGAGCAGCTAGGATGGACACCATGAATCTTGTGTACCTCATTGGGAGTCTTGCTGTGTAAATTGACTGTGCTCTTTGATAATCAAGGATTGCTGTTTCCCTAGTACAAAGAAGTTTAGTATAGTCTTAAATTTTTAATTGTTGGGTCACAAGGACATGAGCACAGTTCTGCGAACCATGTTCTCTCTGACATATATTTATAACAATGCCTGAAATGCCATAATTGACATTTAATTCCTCACTGTTAATTTAGAGCATCTGATGATGCTGTTTTTACCCTGTGAGGGTTTAATATCTGCCCTTTTAGAGAGTTACAGGTAAATTAGACTTGGCAGACCACATGCTTTTAACATGTTTTTCTGATGGTAAAACATTAAGACTTCATTTAGACACTCTCTTGCAAATATTCCTCATTATTTAAGAAGGTAACAAAGAATTTATTTCCTTTGAAGAAAATATTGTTAAAATGAAATAATGCATCCTTTTCTGCAGAAATTGGTTGAAAATGGAAAACATTCTTCTTTAATACACATTAGACTACACTAAAAACCAATCTCAACTGCCTAATTTGTATTCTCAGAAGAGAACCTAAGAGGTCATGTTGATTCTTCCCTGTATTAAAAAGGAACAACTTTAGAAAAGGTTAGTGTAATTTAGGTTCTCTAGGTTTTATTGTTGTTGTTTTTACTGCTGCTGAAAGAAAAACCTTCCAGCCTAACATATGGACAAAAGAAAAATGCCTTGCATTATTGAACTCATAGGTAATTTCAACACATAACTGCTCACTTTGTTAAACTGACAGCATAGAAATATATTACTTATCACAGTGTAGACCTGAATGAAACTTTTTGTTTATTTTCTTGTTTCTGTGTTTTCTTTTTATATCAGTTAACAATACATTGTAATCTAGATTGGGAAATTATTTGGGAAATAATTAACTTCAATGTAATATCAATACTACTGTGGAACAGAATATTGATTTACAATAGCCAAACATGGCCAGGCAGCCCCTCTGAGAGCCTGCAAAGAAGAGAATGAATAATCACAGTGAGCATAATAATAATAGTTCCTTTGATTAAATAATATCATATATTTTTGTATATGTGCATATGTATCTCTGAGTATGTACAGATAAATACGTATCTGTATTTGTGTATTCATATAAGATACATACCTGCATACATGTATATTGTTGGCATTTGCCATAGCTTAATAATATACATTTTAGATAAAGCAGAGACACAGAAAAGGGAAAAATTACTCAAAAGTCATTCAAGTATTCAATGGAAATGAAAAAAGGGAACAGCAGTCACTCAGTTGCTAACTTTGTGGCCAGCATAGCAAGATACTCTCATCTCTTTAGCAACAGAAGGAGAGGATGGAACTGTCATGTACGTGTGGAGCACTAAGAAAAAGGACAGAAAAAAGTCAGTCAGGTTAAAAACTTTTCCATCTCCCCTTTCCAAAATCACCAAAGCCAGAAATGGAATTAAAAATGCTGGTGAACAGCTGTTGTGGTGAGGGATGTGTTGAAGAAGCTGTCAGACAGCTAAAGGAAGGGGAACAAAGTAAACTGCTTTCTCCTTACTGTACTCCCAAAGGTACTATAGTCAGAATATGCAAGCAGAAAAAAAATTAAAAATTAAAAAGAGCTACTGTAAGATCATAACTATTTTAGTTACATGTGATTTTCAGCCAAAGGAGTCTTTGACCTTTGATACACCCTGTTTTATAACAGCAAATATTTCTCAAGTGACTCAGACACTACCTCTTATGGCTCAGTTCATTAATTTCAGCCTACCATAAGTGGGGTTTTTTTGGTATTCTTTACTGGTAAAGTAAAAAAGGACTTTAATAGTAGAGAGATCAGAAAGAAAATGATGAAGGGTTAGAGGAAAAGAGGTGAAGGACCAGTGAAAGTGAAGTAAATCTGCATTGGTATGGTCTGACATGAGAGAGAAATCAGGATTCTTACTCCCTCATTTTCCCCCTTTTCCCCCATCTTTAAAAGCATTTGGTTTGTAACAGAAGAAAAACTTTCACTGACTCCCCTTCCTGGTACCAAAAGAGTTCTGGTACATTAAACTTGAATAATATGAACATTTCAAATTGTGAATGTTTTAATTGCATAAAATAGTAAGTCTTTCAGGTGCAAAGAAGAATTTTATCCCCTTCTCTGCAATTGCACATTTCGAAGGATGCTAGGCAAATAAGAAGAGTCAGCTATATTCAAAAATATTGTGTCTTGAAGGACATGACAGTAAAAGCAAACTTACTTTTTCTTCTTCAGCCTTTCAAAATGGGACTTACTAAGCAAAGAGTAATTCTCTGTGCACTGAAAAACTTGCACAGAGATCCAGGGTGAGCAAAAAAGCCTGAGGCTCTCAGCAAACAAGGATTCCACCATCTGAATAGTTCAAGCAATATGAAAGAAATATGTGCAGATAGTTAAAGCACTGACCAAGCAATGATTTTAATTCATCAGAGTTCAAGATCACTGAGAACCACTAAATCATGCTGCCTGACCTATATTTCACAAGCCTTTGCCTTCCTCCTAGCTATTTCTGGAGCCAGGCCAATATCTTAATGCTGATATCTTCACAGTTATTTCATTTGGGTTCTTTCCTAAAGTAAATCCCCATATTTGTTTTTCTCATGTTTTTCTTCACTAGATAATGCCTCTAGTAGCTGACATACTCTCCTTTGAAATATACTTTTCTCTGTAGCCATTTCATCATATTCTGCTTTCTATAACTTGCCACCTTTCATTTCTTGTCTCAATCCAAATTAAAAGGAACTGCCTCAAAAGTTTAAGGATATTTTCACTACACATTAAATAAACATGATTTCTCTCTATGTGGCAGTGCCCATGACGTCTTTGTCTTCTTATTTACATTTCAGAAATTTCTGAATCAATGCACATCATCTATCACAAGGTAGAGCCTACGCAAAAGCACTTCCCAGACAAAGTCCAGCTCAGACTAGATTAAGCAAGTAAGAGCTGGAAAGTAGAGTAACAATAAACAACTGTAACAGTTACGATATTCACCCTTTTCTGTAATAAATTTGGGGCTGGAGACAGTTGTGACAAACAAACTTGTGACTATTGTGCCATCTTCCAACTTGTCATGGATGTGAAGACAGCCAAAGATATTGTTATGAGTCCCTGTGATTTTTGATGACGTATAGTAGCAATCAAATATAGGAAAGGCCATAGATACATACATCCAAAAGGTTCAATAAGGTGAAATGCTGAGTCCAGCTTTAGTCCTAATTGTAATTTCAGTCAAGGGTTTACTAAGCTAAAAATCATAAAAGGATTATTAAAGATGTTTTGTTAGTGCCTAAGAATTATACGTATTCCTTTCTGGTTCTTAGAAATCTCTACATAAACATTTTCTTTCCCCATTTTAACTTCATAGCTTCTACTGATTGATGTCCAGTTTGCTGCTTCTTTATTCCTGTATTAAAACTAACTGAATGGGTGAAAGAGAATCATAATTTTGTGATACCTACTTTAAAAGAGTAATCTATATCTGGCAGAAATGTGCCACCAATCTAGCTTAAGCAGTCATGAAAGTAGTCACTAGAAAAGTATAGTAAAGATGCTGAAATTTTCAAAAGCAGTAAAGCAGATTAAGAATAAATAGATAAATAAATAAATTCACAAAAGTAAAAATTTAATTCAGAGAAAGTATCTCCCTCTGTCTTTTTCATTCTTGTCTTTGTCAGAATTTTACTGGTCTTTTGACCTAGTTGATTTTTAATATTTTTTCCTCCTAGGACAAATTTTTACCCAATGTAAGCAACACAGAAGTTTGTGTATGGCTTCTCTTTGTATTAATTATTAATTTGTCATAGAAGCCTTCTCACTAGCAGCATTTAATACCTCAGTTGTTATACATGTGTTTTTTCAATTTTAGAGAATGAATTAAGAAAAATATAACATTTTTACTATAGCATTTTCACATTAGGAATTTGGTTTGTGTCTACTTTTACTGATAATCTAATCTAAAGATACCCATGCAAAGTTAAATTTATTATAATTTCAAATATATTGTCTGTTCTAGAGGCTACTAGAGCATAGATCACTGAAATATTCATACAGCTGTTCCATAACAAATAAACAATTTAGCTTTCAGTTTATTATTTATAATTCAGTGATGTCAGGGACAATCAATGTTATCTCCTATAGAGACCTCATAGAAACACATTATGAAATACAGATATTTTACGTACCCTGTATAATATCAATGTGCACTTCAGATTAAACTATTCCCAAGTCTACTGCATTATAATTGCAATTATCTCGGGAGCTATTTAATCAAAATAGCTCTGCTTAAGTGTGTCACAAGAGGAAACATTAAAAAATATCTTTAGAGGTTCAGAGAGACAAAACAGTAGGCACTTATCCTTACAAAAAGAAAGGAAAGAGGTATTTACAATATCTTTCCAGTATGGTAATTTTTCAAATTGTTTTCCATTTTCAAAAAAAGAGTTATTTGAGAATAAAATATTATTTAGTGCCTTTTCTAATAAATTTATAATACTTACATTTCTGTAAGGGTTATTAAGACAGCTTCAGTACTAACACTGGTACTTGGAAAAAAGCAATGGTCCTCTGATGGTTCAAAGTTCTTGACTGTAAGTATTCAGAATTAAATTTATGCTTGATTTCTCTTTAATCTGATAAAATCAGAAAAGATTATTACATGAGAAATATCCTTACATTCTCTATTACTTATGATACTTATGGCTGCACACATAGATTTGAAGGCAAGGCACAGTAACTTTACCTCTCAGCCAGTCTCAGTGTAATAAATCTTTGGTTTTCAGCACTAGAAAAAAAAAAAGAAAAAAAACATCACATTTTGAAACAAGTTCCAAAAACTGACTCTTCACAGCCCTGTTCAGACAAACTGAGTATTTCTGATTTAATATATACTGGGTTAATATTTGATTTGGTATTTAATTCTTTTTTATGACATCTAAGATCAATGTGTGTCTGTTGGTTGTCTTTTGTTTTGAAAATCCCTTTGCAAGACTTGCACCTACTTTTTTTTTTTTTCAGCATTATGGTGGTAAACTAGAAACTGAAAGGGAAGACAACTAGAAAGCATCATTTATATTGAGTAACATAAAAGTCCTCAAATAGCATAAATCTTGAAAGAAATAATCTTGTCCCTTAATTTGCCAAAATATAGTCATACCATGAACATAAAATATATATTATTTCTAGAAAATGATAATTAATCTCTTCTAAACATTTGTGAACAAACTTTCAGTGTCCCAAGAGGTTTTCCAAGACAACAGAGTCAATACAGTACACAATCATGTACTTTAAAAAGCAAAACTATTAAATTACTTTATTTACATTAAACCGGACACTGTATTTTCTTCATAATACCTAACCTAAACCTAGTTTCTTTCAGTTTGAAGCCATTCCCTTTTGTCCTATCACTACATGCCCTTGTAAAAAGTCCCTTTCCAGCTGTCTTGCAGGTCCCCTTTAGGTACTGAAGGATGCAATTAGGTTTCCCCAGAGCCTTCTCTTCTCCAGACTGAACAATTCATACTCTCTCAGACTGTCTTCATAGGAGATTTTCTCCATCCCTTTGATCATCTTTGTGGCCTCATCTAGACTTGCTCTGGGAGGTCTATGTCCTTCTTTTCTTTTGTTGGGTGCCCAAGAGATGAACACAGTAGTCCAGATGGGCTGTCATGACAGCAGGGTAGTGGAGGAGAATCACCTCCCTTGCCCTGTTGGTCACACTTCTTTTGATGCAGCCCAGGGTACAGTTGGCTTTCTGGGCTGCAAGTGCAAATTGCTGGATTGTGTCAAGCTCCAGTACATCTCCTTGTGGCATTTCATTATTACACTGATAAAGAACACAACCTTCCAGTGGACAGTGTGAAATCTCTAAAAAAAGCAAAGTGTACTTAATAGATTTAAATCCGTTCATGTCCCTGTTTCAACATATTTAAGCAGAGTAGATGCAAAGGGTTACCATAGCAGTGAAATCTTTTGAGCACTGCTGTTAACTGGTGACTATAAATGCAGGTTGTATAGCACACTAATCTGCCTATAATATAATATCTTTGATTAAGAAAAACTGTATTTTGTGTTTCATACAGAGATTAATATTAAAGTCACTGACAGAAATACTGATAGGTACATAATGTTAATGGCCCACCTTGTGCCACTCCTGTGGATTCTGAAAACTGTTTTCTTCCTAATATTAAAATTATCTCTTAACAATTATATTCTTTTTTTTTTTTTTTCAGTGGAATGTACTTTGTTCATTTAGGGTAACTCTTGTGCAAACTTACAGCTGCTGAAATTACTGCTTTGCAATCAAACTAGTCATGTATGTGATTATCTATGTAGAAACCATATGAAAGGAAACAATTTTAATACTTGAGATTCTTATGCTGGATACTTAGAGAAGGGAAGACTCCAATATAAAATGTTTGTTTTCAGGATAAATTCTGATCTATTTACATGGAGTGGGAATATTACAGTTTATATTAGGTTTGATTTTGATCCTTCACAGAAAGAAGCTTATAGTTTTTTTTCTCTGTTCAATTTTGCTGCATTTTTTGCAAAAAAATTAAAACACTTCAATTATTTTACTTTCACTTGTGTCTAGTGTCATTATGAATGTAATTCATTGGCACTCAGTAGTTACTGCTGTTGGAGTAATTTTGGTTCTCTCCTCTATACCTCTAAGTATTTTCCACATTTAAGGACAAACACATTCTACGAGAAAATAAACAAGATAAAATCAGTAGAGACAGTATGGTACATGCACTTTGACGTGATAGTTTAATTATCTTTGCCTTTTGTATGTTGGCTGCAATGTTCTGTGGACCTGAAAATTTGCATAGAGAGCCACTGGAGCACAATAATATGCTGCTTTTATTATTTTTTTTTCCTTCTCCAAGGCCATGAAATCATAAAATGATTTGCATTTGAAGGGATGGTAAAGGTTTCTCAGAGACCTATCTAACCTGGCCCTGAACACTTCCAGGAAAAAGTGGATTCTGTGAGGATATGTGGAGTGTGATAATGTTTATTTCAGTAAGATTACTTGATAAGGACCTTGTTGAAGTGAGATGTTTTGAAAAAGAGGGAGGCAATTAAAAGTTTTGCCAAGACACAGACCTGATAGAAAAACAGCAATGGAGATGATAAGAAACCAGAAAATTCAATGACAGTAACTGATGAGTTGTCAAGAAACTGCAGCCATCACTTGAAAGAGGGGCAACCTGAATTTAGCAAGTGATGGGGATGCAAACCTGAGAGTCACAGATACATGGGGGTTAAAGGGTGTCTTGGAGCTATGTAAACTGATGGGGCAATGTGCTTTGGAAGGAGATTGGGGAGCATCAATAGAGAAATAGGCAGAAAGGAGTATAAATGCAGCCGACTGAGTGTGCAATAGGGATAGTCAGGACATTGTTGAATTGAGCCCTTTGGCCTCAGTCACTCATATCTTCATCTGTCTGTGTATTTTCTGTCTCTGTCCCAATTGTGTGTGGAGGGGTGCTGCAGGGACTAAGAGCTAGCTACTGGGAGGAACACTGTGAGCAGGTTTGGGGCCAGGAGCTGGCCTGTAGAATATATAAAAAAGTTTGTATGCAATTGGCACAGCTGCTCTAGCACACACCAAGGGCAGTCAAACAATCAAGACTACAAAAATTTTCAATCTACTGTTGACAAATGATGATCCTTTTTTTCCCCCTCAATTGCTCTGTGTCATCAATAATAAAAATGTCAGCCCTTTGGGTAATCTTTGTGTGAAAGAAAATAAAGGGTGTCAAGTATCTGTTTAAAATAAAGCATACAAATAAGCTTTCTCTGCATTTCATTTTGAGGTGGCAGGAAAATGGTAATTTTTCAGATGGCTCTCCACTGAAAAACTAAAAATGCAGGTGAATAAGAGAGATCAGCAAACCTAGTAAGAATATATTTAGAATGTTAAAACAGTACAATTTGCAAGTGCCATTTGAAAATTATAGTATTAAAATTCTAGTCAAAGGTTTCAGTGCCAATTATTTTAATGAGAAATGGAAGTGACAGAACTGGAAACCCTCTAGTGACAATATTCATAAATGAAGGAAAAAAACTTGGAAATTTAACCTGATCTCATGACAGTGTCTCTTAGCTACATTTTGCAAGGTTTATTCATAGCAACTTTTAGATATCTGAAGGGGCCCACAAGGGAGCTGAAGAGGGACTCTGTTAGGAACAGCAATGATAGGACAAGGGGTAATGGGTTCAAACTGAAGGAGAGGAGTTTAGGTTAGACATCAGAATTAAGTATTTTTACTGTAAGGGTGGTGAGACACTGGCACAGGTTGCCCAGGGAAGTGGTGGCTGCCTTGACTCTGGCAGTGCTCAAGGCCAGGCTGAATGGTGCCTTGAGCAACCTGGTCTAGTGGGGAATTGTCCCTGCCCATGGCCAGAGAGGGTTGGGACTAGATGATCTGTAAGGTCCATTCCAACCCCCAAAATTCTATGATTCTATTCTTTTCCTTCATGCTCTCCTCACAGCTGAATCTTGAGTTACACATGTATTTTCATTCATCTATACCTTTATGCATTAAAACTGACCTGTATCCATCCACATTACTCCAGTATCTCCTGGGTCTATAATCTTAGTAGTCTAGATATGTGCCCATAGTAGTACTGAATATACTATACTTGTTTTACAGACAGCCCAGTATCTAATAGGAAATATTCGTGCCAGCAAAACTCTCTGCTTGATTTCTTTCAGTGTGACATGCTTTCAGGGCATGGAACCATTTTGCACAGCCGAATGATACTCTAACTAAAAATTTCTTCAGGTTCTACAGATAATGGATTACAACAGAGTGCCTTAGGTATATTACCCATTTCCATAAGATGCAAGACTTGCAGGCATTAACTGGCTTGATTGTTAAAGCACAGTCCTTTTAAGAGTATTCTATTAAAACTGTATTAAAACATGCAGCAGTTATAGACCACACAATATGCACATAGACAAACTAATGTTTTCCTATCAATCAAAGTGGAACTCTACATCCTTTCACAAAGTAATACTGAAGACAACATTCAAAACACAACTTGGAAAACTACACAGGCTACTTACAAACAATACAAAGACAGTTAAATGCACTGGACTTCATATATGCCTATCAGATTGCTGATTTACATGCATATTATTTTTTTGAATGTGTTCTGAAATTTTACCTAAAATGCAGTTCTGTTGTTTGTTGCTGAACAAAAGATGCATGAAGCAATGTCAGCATAATAACTTGTTACTATTTTATGAGTTTGTGACATATCCGTATATCCCTTAACTTCAAAATTCAAAACTGTGTCAAGAAACACTTTAGTATATGTATCTTGATTCAGTAGTCCTGTTTATAGTCTTAAATATTATAATGGTTTTCAGTTATATCTTTCTCAAACCGTTTCTGACTTTTATGAAATAAGATAAATCAATTTTCTGTTTAAAAAAATATCCCATTTTTTAATAAAAGTTTCACCATTCAGCACACACAAACCTGGTACAGTTTGCTTTGTCTGCATGTTTAACTGCCATGATAGCTATTTACAAAGAAGAGATTAGAACCAAGGAGGAAACCCTTAGATCTTTTGCAGCTGTCTTTACAGAGGGTTCTTCTCCTGAAAATGTGACAAGAACCTGAAAAACAGCTGATTTGAAACAAAGCTCTGGATCATTATGCTCAAGGTTAATGTAGCTGCCCTTTGCTCTCTTTTGGTATAAATGGTTCTCACTCTGACTCCTTTCCTTGCATTACCAACACCAAGATATGAATTAATCAGGGAACTTCATAAAAGTCTGCTCATGCCCAGAGCTGCCGATCTTCACTCTCTGCAGTTCAGCGGCTATTTAATTTTAATTGCTCCCCAAGCTTAGGCCAATTCTGGATGGCAAAAGCAGGGCAAGAATCTTTCACTGCTCCTTTGAAGTTTGAAAAGCCTGTATTCAGATTGCCTCAGGCACTCGTTCTTACCTTTATGTGAAAATGTAAGCTGCTGAATACTTCTGTTGAACATCTACAACACTAAGCTAACAGGAAATATCTTGTAGAGTGCAGTTTGATTATTATTTTTTTTTCCTGTGGATGTCATGTTGAAGACCATAAAAAAAATAATTGAAAAATGTAATAAAAAGTTCAGGAATATCCATGCTAATGAGTTTGCATAGGTGTAGATTTTAGATCATATTGCATAATCCTTTCATTAAATTTCTTTGGGAGGATTATTAAATCTTTGTATAGCCCCAAGTGCATCCTACAAGTAAATCACAACTATACTTTCTCAGTATGCAAGTTTCTCACAAAGCAAAAGCAATATATGTTGCCCTGTTGATGGTTTTGCAAAAAGATGGGAGAAATAATTTTTATCCTGTCTCTTCATCCCTCTTTCTTTCCTCGCCAATAGCAAAATTCAGGCTTCATGAAGGAAATGACTTCAAGCTCTGAGAAAATTGAAAGAGTGAGTCACTACAGGAGATAAGCTGAAGCTGATGGTGCTGCAGAGAATAACATATTCCCTTGTGGGTGTTTCTTCATAGGGAATGTTTTTCAACAGGAAAAAAAGGTAGTATGCAGCAATACTGAAAGGTATCTCCTCTTGGAAGAAAGGAATACACTAAACCATATTTTTCTGTATGCACTGGCACTAAATTAAAAGTAGAGGAGATAATAAAGCTGGGCATGTGACAATACTAAGCTAAAGCTTCAGTGAAATTAATACAATTATATACAAAAAAAGAAAAAACATATTGTCAAAATAAATGAGCATTTTTAATTCACACCCAATGGTAGACAGAGGAGATGAAATTGACCACACAAAACAACAGAAAGTGATGGTGGGGAGGGAGAGCAGCAAAATATTTGTAAATATTTGTAACCGTTTGTAAACATTTGTGTTCCTGTATTCACCAAATTTATTGCATAAGAAAACAAACAAACAAAAAGCCCCCAAGAAAACTATATCCCTGAACAACCAGAGAATATGAGCACTAGGTTCCAAGAAACCAAATTCTAATACAACACTTCCTTTCTAATTCCACATTTCTACAAACAAAAACCTTTCAGAAAGTTTCTGTTCAGATTTTCCCCTTGCATTGTGACTGAAAAGTCTCCTCATCATCAGAAGTGCCTTGTGTTTGGGAGGGTACTCATCTGCTCTTTTGAAGTTGGCCTCTCTAGTTGTTTTCCCAGCATGACATTCTTCAAAAGAGGCTTTTTGAAATGATAGCTGTAGCTGCAAATTGCCCCTTAACATTAGATAAATAGAAGCAAATACAGCAACTACTCTATCTTACCCTGGCTTTCTTTTTCTTACTCCTGAAAAACAACATTTCTTAGATAATCTCCAACATAAAAATGTCAAATATATTCAGGAACTTTCACAAACAGAATTGAAAAATTTTATATTAAATGAATTGCTTGATTACAGTCCCATCTTCAGCATTATCTTGTCTTTACATTATAATACTTAGCAACAATAGAAGATATTGCTTTTAAAATGCCTTCATTTTACTATTAAGTTATGCATGTTCTACTCGTTACAAGTAAAAAAATTGAATATTTTGCTGATTTTGAGCCTGTTCTATTCTGGTTTAATGATTTTTAAAACAATGTAGCTTGTTATTAAAAGACCGTTCAATATTACCTAACTTAAAAATCAAGAAGCAATGCAAATCTACGTGGACTTTTATAAGGGTCAAAATTACATCAGTCCTTTCTGCTTTATATGTAGCCTGTCCCAGAAGTTAGGAGGCACCCTAATTCTTTTGCTAAGAGTTGCCTGGCATCTGAGGTGCCCATTCTATTGAAGAAGGTAACTGTTTATGTTTTAGTATATTTTAGTATATCCTTATTAGTTAGTATATTCAGTATATCCTTAAACACAGTCACCAAACTCATAAAACAACCAGAAATTTCACTATGAAATTCAAATTTATATTAAGCAATATGAAACTCAGATTGCAAGAATTTGCAAGCTAAATGAGTCTATATCTGTAATTATGATCCAGTTATTGTCTTCTAGATTGTCTACAGGTACAAGAAATCAGCCCCTGAAAACATACCACATTCTACAAAACCTCTTATTTCCCAAGAAAATCCTTGCTCATGTTTATCTGAGAGACACAAATTCAGTACTTATATATAACATTTTTAGAAGTCATGCAAATATGTGACCCCATGTAAAAATAAGGAATAATTAGACAGTGCTTTGTAGAGGAGGCCCTTCTGGTTTTCACTTTGGGGTTGGAATTCTTTTCTCATTGAAATAATAACCTCTTTATTACATATTTGGTTCTCAACTCGGCTTAGCATTATTTTCAAGTTTTAGGAAATACTGAAGTGTTTCTCAAGGTTTAGTCTTATGCTACTAAAGAAACTTTTGAGGTTTGTTATTGTTTCAGTGGGAGTAGAATAATTTCTGCACCTTCATATTAAAAAAAAAAAATCAAACTCAGAACTCTTAAGAATTGTGAGCATTCTGTTAGTAGGTGACTTCCCAGCGATACATTTTTAATTTTCTTCAATTTTCCCTTCTGACTTTATTTGAGGAGATGATAACTGTTAAAGGGAAGGAAAGTTTGCTTTACTTATCCTCTCCCCTTTTGGATTTAAAAAAAAAAAAAAAAAAAAAATCAAACTCAGTACTTAGAACTCTAAGAATTGTGAGCATTCCGTTAGTAGGTGACTTCCCAGCGATATATTTTTAATTTTCTTCTTCAATTTTCCCCTCTGACTTTATTTGAGGAGGTGATAACTGTTAAAGGAAAGGTAAGTTTGCTTTCCTTATCCCCTCTCCTTTTGGATTTAAAAAAAAAAAAAAGATAAAATATTGTCACTATCCTATATTATGTTATGTGTTTAATTGTTTGCCACCTGCTGAGGCTTCAGTTCAAATTATGCAGAGACTTGGTCATTAGTCCATGCAGTTATTTCACGCATGAGAATTATCATTTTTAATTTGGCAGAAGTGAACTAGTACCCCAGCATGTGTCCACAACAGCCACCTCAAAAGAGCAGTAAAACGAGTCAACTAAGTTGATTAAGACAATAAAGCTATCAGGATAGCTTTGGGGCTAACAAAAAATGCTTACTCAATCCCATTTAGCGTTTATAATTGTTTGAGGTTTTTTCCATTTTTTTTTCTAATGTCACTAATGTGGACTACTAATTCAAGTAGTAAATTAAAATGTCCATAAAGTGGTAATGCATCCTATAAATTTATGAAATCACTCATTAGAATTCTAATTATGGATATATTTCAGTGTAGAGTGTAATATATGGAACTGCATTTAGTGAGGTAAAGTCAACATTTTATCTTTGTAGAAAGCCTTCCCAAGTCTTCCAGGAATGAAAGTCTAATTAAGTCACCCACAAAATACAGACAACTTTGTAACAGACACTTCATTTTCTACTGTTAGCTTCCAGCTAGAAATATTGTTTAATTTATAAAATAATGTCTCATTGGAAAATAATGTAAAAAAAAAAACCAAACAACAAAACAATCTCTAACCATGTGGCAGTGCAATGGAGACTTAAAGGATTCATATTTCTTGCATAACTGCTAAGATCTTACTCTTCTCCACTATAACCACTGTGGACTGTATTATAGCTCTATTATGTTTGTGACCAATCCTCAGTTTTTCATGTATGTAATAAAGAAAATCTAAGAGTCATTTGAAGTAATTTGACAGATTTTTAACTACTGGTAAAGATCACAAATAGTAAGTCTTCCTCTGGAAAACATTATGCAAATAGAATCTCAAGAAGGTTCAGTAGAAGAAATTCTAAAACTCAAATAGGCAAACAGTTCAACACATTTCAAAAATTAAATGTTTTTCTCTAGCATCTAGCTCTATTGTGTTTCAAAGTGTACAGATTTCTTTCTCTTACTATCAATGAAGATGGGATACAAATTATGACAATTATGCTTATAATGACATGACCTCTTTGTCCCCTTAAATTCTTTCTTTCCTTAAATGGTTGTGTTTTCTGACCTCTTACTGAGCTTTTGTTCTATTTCTTTATCTATTTTTTTCAGACAGATGTCAAAAGCAGTACACAGTACTCACTGAGGCCTTACAAATATAATTAAGGAAAAACACTTGTACAGAACTCCTATTATTAAATCACAAATGAGAGTCTCCTCTTCACTTCAGTGGTATTATGCTGAGCTGGTATGGCAAGTTGACCTTGGTTGGCTGCCAGGTGCCCACCAAGCCTCTCTGTCACTCCCCCTCCAACAGAACAAGGGGAGAATATCCAGTGAAAAGCTTATAGGTAGAGATAGGACTCATCAATTGCTGCAGCATTTTTCTAATTCAAGATAGGGAATGATGTCTTGCTAACTTCATCTCGTTATAGCCCCCAACTTTACAATAAAGTTTTGGAAGTGTTTTGAATCCTGGGGATTTCAGTGTTGGGAAACAACCTAAAGACTACAAATGATAATTTTGCAGATGAGTTATTCACTATACACTGCTTATTTTTTATTAGAATTTCTCATTTACCTTTCCTGTGAAAAAAATCATATATCAGCTCTGTTACTTGCAGTTTTTGTGTCTGTATAACATTTCTTGAGATTCAGTCCAAACAACTACTTTGTCACAGACTTTGTGTGACCTTAACTGTCTTTTTCTGTCCCAGTTCTCAACAGAAAAAAAGAACTACAATACTATTTTTAACAGTTTTATGTCTGTTGTGTAGGAGTCCAGTCTCTGAGGAGACTACAGATCTTAATTAGATAACTGTCTAGAAATTGACTATCTTAAAAATGAGGGGGCAAATAAAGCAAACTATGTTCATTTTACTAGACTCATCATGCAATAAGTGGTCTTCTCATTTCTCCTCAAATAACCTGTCTTATTAGCCTTCTCTACAAGACTTTCTTCTTTCTCTTTGACTGATCCAAAGGTTTTATGAATAAATTCCTTGCTTTGACCACAGAATCAGGCACATTATAATGTGTTTTCACTCTTGTTAAATTAAATGTAATTTAGCACTTAAAAAAAAAATCAACAACAAAACCTCCCAAATATCTGATATAACATGTCCTTCATAGCAATTTAGCAGAATTGTGTTTGAATCTCATTGTGACTGACTAAAGCAAAATGCAGAAAAGTTCAAAGCTCTGTTGAGCATACATTCTTAGTGTTATCTGTAAGTATCTTTAAGGTCCCTTCCAACCCAAACCATTCTATGATTCTATTATATTGAAAATAGGACTATAATTTCTCTAGGTTCAGAGATAATTACATATGAAAACACATTTGGGAATGCATTGAAGATAGGAGGGAAGCCATACTTTCACCTTTTCAAACCAGAAAACCAAAATAATCTTAACATACAAGCTGAAGTTTGTAACTATGGTATTTGTGTCAAACACATACTCATAATATTTGGACTTTTGCGTTTGTGTCTACCACAATTATACTGTGATCAGCAATTACTGAGTACCAGAGTACAATAAAAATGCACAATTTGAAAATAAGCTAGCAAGAAATAAAGAGGATTAAAATGATTAATTGTAAGGTGGAAATGTAAACACAGGAAAACAAAAGTCACAAAAATGAATATAAAAATACTTCCTTTAACATTAGCATAAAACACACCTCACTTGAGTCTCATGTTGAATGTACTGAATTCACACTAAAGTCTAGAAATTGAAGTCCCCGTCAACAAAAATCAGAGGAATGGGGTAAGTAATTTTATGAGTGGTTGCAACTGCTCAGAATTTATTAATAAAAATGAAAAAGAGTGAAGCATGCACATCTCTGTCTGCTATTCTCAATGTTGACAACTATGGTGAATACCTTTTTTATAATTACAACTGTGACAAGTGATGCCAGTCAAAATCTTGATTGAACCCCATGCATATGCATAGGAAGAGGATAATCAATACAACTCACAGTCCCACTTACAAAAGTAACATGTATCTATAAATATCAAATAAACAGACAAGAAAATAGGAATCTAACAAAAAAAAAATGGCACAGTGTAGCGATGTATTAAACGTTTTCCTAACGCCTAACCTGAACTTCCTCAGATGCAGGTTCATTCCATTTCCTCGTGTCCTGTCTCGGGTCACCAGAGAGAGATGAGCAGCTCCCCTTCAATTGATTCCTTGAGGAATTTGCAGACTGTGTTGATGTCATCCTTCAGTCCTCTCCTCTCCCAGCTGAACAAACCAGGTGATCTCAGCTGCTCTTCCTAAGTCTTGCCCTCGAGACCTTTCACCATCTCGGTCACTATGACTGCAAGGTAAGAGAGTAGGGTCTTTGGCATGTTGGTGTGTCCTCCCTCCACAGCCCACACTGTGTCCCCAGTGTCACACACACCCCTCTCCCCCACTCCAGACTTCTACTTTCCTAAGGTATGTACACCAGCTGTTAATTGCTGGGGGGACTGTCTGAATGCCTACATCATTAATGCATTCCACAGGCTGGGGAGCTCTGATGATGGTAGATCCAGCCCTCCAAAAGTAAGTACATCCAGTAAAAGTGCAAAATCATTGGGTTGTTGCAACCCAAGTGCAGGACTGGGCCCTCTGCCTTATTGAACTCATGTAGTTGTCCTCAGCCCATTCATCCAGCCTGTCCAGATCCCTCTGCAGAGCCTTCTTACCCTCAATCAGAGCAGCACACCTATCCAGCTTGATGTTGTCTGTGAATTTACTGAGCATGGTTAAAGGCTGGAACTGAACAGATAAATTAAAGGTATAGACAGACACTTCACTTTGTACTAATGGACATAAGTTGGGGGTTGGATGAAACATGACTAGTTGTGTTTTGAAGTCATGTCATTTAACAAAATAGCATCATAAGCTCCTGGAAGACCTGGATTAGGTGAATTTGCATCTCTTTTTCCTCTTAAGAATGCATTTCTGTCGAATGCTTGTTATCAGGAAACTCCCCGGGTACACAGATACTTTCTATTTCAGGCCTTAAGAGTGGACTCTGAGTTTAAGTTATTGACCATGTTATTCTTTAAATGAATTGGATAGTGAGTTAAATATGTCTAGAGTATTTCAGCTTTCTACTTTTAAGAAAAAAACAGGAAAGCTTATTCTGATTACAGTGAGCAACCTTAAAATCCCTGCTCCTGCCAAGTACTGGCAAAAGTAAGTTCCTTCTAACAAAATCCAAAGTGAGCAACACAGTTCCAAGGGCATATAAAGGCATACAAAGGCATATGAGTACATAGAAATAATACCAATGATACCTACCACTTAACTTGTAGAAAAGTTTTTTTCTGACAAGCTGTCAGACATTTCATAGCTACCAGTCTAAACATGCATCCCCTACATCTTCAGTTTGCTCTCTCAGAATAGGAATTAGCATTGTAAATCCACAGTCAGTCCTGTTCCCTGGAAACTATTCATATGCTAAACTCTCCTCAGCTTTTAACTCCATCAGGAAAAACCCTGGTCTCCCTATAACTGGACCACAGACCACCCCCTCGAAGTTTAAAATGATGACAAAGTTCTCTGAATACAAAGACTGGAAATCTTAGTGCATAATTGAATGGAATACCAATATTTAAATTAAATTATTGTTATATATGTGGTTTAGGAAAAAAATAGTAAGATGAGGGCCTGCTGACTAAACCAGCCAAAATACAGCATTCAGAAATATACAGAATGATCTACATTCCTAGTGTCTCCTATTGATTAAAGAGGATTCATATTTGGATTACAGGAAAAACAACTACACATTTAAAATTGAAACTACAGATGCATTATAATTAGCATAAAAATATATAGTGTATAGGTAAACAGTTCAAATAATGTAAAGGAAAAGGATCACCAAAATTCCTTGGACATGGATTGCTGTAAGCTGTTTGTTTTTAACAGAGAGAGCCATATGTGGCATAAATGATTCTGTCACAATAAAAGAAGCAAATTGCTAACCCAAATTTTGCTTGTGACTAGCTTGTTCCTAGAATGCCTACCATGACAGTAGTACAAATTGGAGAGATGTATTGTGGAGAGGTTAGTTGTACACAGTGCAGAAACAGATGCTGCAATCAGCTGCAATCAGCAAGTTGCACAGTCAATCAAAGGTTGTGAACTACCAGCTGTGTCTCCATAAGTAACAGGAGAGACATATTCAGATACAGAAATCAGTAAGAGATCAAACAAGTTCTTGGACTCTGTTGAAGCCAACTTTTTGATGCAGCACTTTTTACTGGGTTTGGGGTTTTTTTTGTATACTAAACTTCCAAGCTCCAACAAATAATTAAAAAATCTGTAACTGCTTAGGGGAGAACAAGCTGATAAAGAACTCCAGCAAGGTTTAATTAACAAATAATATACCTATAATTTTTATATTATTATTTTTGTGAAATTGTTGAGCACATATCATGTTACTTGGTTATAAAGTTTAGAAATACTATCTAAATAGCTCGTTTTCTTTGACTTACAGGAACACCATGGTAAGAATGCTGAACAGCAAGACCATTACCAATCAGAATTAATTTGCTATTTGAAAGTTTACAACTGCAGTAAAAAACGTGAAGAATCACCTTCCAGAGAACACTTCTGATCTTGTAAACATGAGATTACTGTCAATCACAAACTGAATGTAAATAATGTCATAATGTGGCAAAAGCTCAAACTCATATTCATTGCAGCTGAATGTATAAACAGGAGTTTGCCATCTAAAATATTTGAAGCAATCCACATACTAAATTTGAGATTGATAACTTGGAATTGTGTCAGCTCTGGGCATCATACTTGAAGTATTTGAACCAGAGTGTGTGAACCAGAAAGGTCACAGAGAAAAGCAAAAAGAATGAGGTCTGGTAAACATGACCTACAAGAAAATGTTAAAGGTTTTTGTTGAATTAGACAAATGAAGGATGAGAACAGACATGATAAGATACATCAAATTTGTAAAATAGTCATACTGCAGCAAGGGAATACTGAAGAAAACAGCACAGAAAATCTTTCAATCTGTAAAAGTACTTAAACTGTTAAATAAATTACCTTTGAATGTGCCTAAAACAAGGTTAGACAAAAACCTGCAAAAAAGGTTTAAATATAAATGACACTGAAATATAAATGATAAAACACCCCAGACAATTTCTTGGGCTCTTGTTCCTCTGTTTTCTGTAAATGCTATATATACATGCTGTGAGACTCTAGGAGAAGAAATAGAAGCCTAGCACATGACATGTAGCCTCAGGTGTTGCAATTCTTGGAGTAACAATATAAATTCAAATAAATTTGTAGGACATACTCTTATTTTTAACTCTTCCCTCCTCTCCCAAACGAAACAAGACAATCCTAACAATCCTTAATAAATTAGTTACTGGTAGGTGAACAGTCAAAAGGAAGTGATTTTGTTAGGCACAACATTTAGTACTTTTCCTCAAAGTGTGCATCACAGAGTGTGTTTCGTGTTGTTATATAGCTGACTGCACAAGACTGACAAGCAGTTGCTTTGAAAGATTTTAAGCTTTCTTTGTCAGCAAAAAGATACCAAGCTTTCAATGTCTGTTCTGCAGCATTGATCATGTGTTTAAAAAACTGCACGACTGACCAAGTTTGATGAGATTACAGCACAAACCTTCATCAGTTACATAGGGACTGTGTTTCAGCCAAAAAAACCCAAACCCTAGAAGGTAAGAGGTTGAGTTGTCTTCCAAAAATAATCTGTTGTACATCCTTCCAATAACATTTTGTGAGAAGGCTTTTTTTTCCAGCATTTCTCCCTTTTTGCAAGAAGTTAACCAGGAAGGGAAAAAAAAAAAGGCAACTCTGTCACAGAGGAGAGTTCAACCTCCTTTTAATCTCAACCTCTGAGTGTGATGAGACTCAAAAGAAAACAAAATGGATTTATCCACCACTGAACACAAGCAATAATGTGTTGGTCTCTTTGGAGATAGCTATAGACAAAGGGCCTTAATCATAATTTTCCAGGGAAAACTGTAAATGATTAACTGCTATTGACAAATTTTGATAAAAGGCAAATGAAAAAATTCAGAAGAATGTCAGCACGAGCCTCAAAACTAGGGAAGTGAAAACATAAAAAGCTTAATGAGTATATATTTTCTCTCTACTTTTTCACGTTTAGAAACAATTTTGCCCTAAACACTACTTTGAAACACAGATATATAAATAAAAGTGCATCAAATCATCAACTTCGTGAAAAATGCTAGAATGCTAGTCTTAAGATGTGACACTTTTCTTGAAAAAGAATTGATCTAATTTGGCATTAAAAAAATAAATCACAAAATTCTTCTTTAAACTGGGGCTCTTAGTGTCTAAATCTAGCAGCTCTATATATGTTCTACTCATTTTACTGATTAATTGCTTGAAGGTTTTACTGCTTGTTATTAGCTATATTAATTTAGAAATGATGCCAACAAAGAGGAACCATTTAAAATGCAATAGCTGCAAAGAAAATGGCATGTAACAGTTGGGTGTCCAACATTAAGCAGTGATTTAGAAGGAAAAATCAGAAAGGAAGAAAATTGCATATAAGAAAAAATAGCAATATTTTGATATATCATACATATATTTATAGCAATGTGACATTGCTTATTGCATTTAATAATATTTATCTATACTTGTGCATGCTTATAAACATGTCCATATATTTAAAAATATTTGGCTTTCTATGATTTTACTCCAAATAAACAAATGTTGCATATATTTGTGTGTGCAATTGCACAAGGATGGGGTGTAGGGAGCTCTATGTAACTACTTATTTTGATTAATGTGCATTTTGTAAATAATTAGATCCAGAAACAAACCTGACTACTCACTTGATTTTTTTATCTCCCCAAAAATAAAGCATGTGCAGAATATAAAGCTGAAATAAGTAGCTGAGTTTACAGTACAGATTCAACACACATTTAACTAAAAACTGCAAAGAATACTGAAAATACTTTCACACCTAAGAAAGGAATTCAAGCTATGATACAGAAAGAAGCTTAAACCAGAAAGTAAAAAATGTAAGAGACAGATTATGTGAAATGTTATTGTCTTCTCTGGCAGGTTGACCATGCCCACCAAAGCCACTCCCATCACTCCTCTCTGCAACTGGAGCAGGGACAGAAAATACAACAAAAGGCTCATAAGATAAAGACACAGAGAGATCACAAACCAACTACCATTATGGGCAAAACAGACTCAACTTCAGGAAATTAAATGAATTTATTACCAGTCAAAATCAAAGGAGGATAATGAGAAGCAAAACAAATCTTAAAAACATGTTGTCCCACCCATCCATTCTTCCTAGGCTATTATCTCCTCACCCCAGTGGTGCAGGGAGACAGAGAGTAAGAGGATATCAAGTATCTTTAAGAGCCTACCTCCTTACCCCAGTGGTGCAGGGAGACAGGGAATAAGAGGATATCAAGTATCTTTAAGAGCACAGTTGGCTCCTTAAACACGTAAGGAAGGTTTGCTGCATGGGTTTTGCAATGGCTTTAAACATGTAAGGAAAGTTGCCATTGCAAAACCCATGCAGCAAACCTAAGTTGGAACAGGTAAGACTGTCCCTAGCCTTTGTTTAGCTGAATCCAGCACGATGCTACTCCTGCATCTGCATGATCTATCCCTATGTGTTATGTGAAAACACATACAAAACATCACCTAACTATGTAAATTATGTATAAAGGACTGTCCTACATGATTATGTCTGCATCTGCAGGAGCTGTTTCTACTCCTTGCAAACACCCTATCCACACACATTTTGATCAATTATGCAGGAAGAACCATCTGAGAAACTGCTGAAAGGACCAGATTCTCCTCCCAGGATGATTAACACACTAAACCAAACAAATCTGTGTCGGCACAGCAAGAGATACCTGGAGGGAGTCTTCAGGATAGTCCAAAATGCCCTCTCAAAGACCTCCTTCATCAATGAATCAAATATTTAATTGAGAGGGTGGCTCTGATTTCAGCTGCATTGTTTCAAGTCCTTCCCCTGTTTCAGATAAGTCCATTAACTCACCTGTGTAGATGACTAGACAGGGAGTACCTGACCCATCCAATTATTTAATTACTCATACATGGAGTGTTTAGACAGAGCCTGCTCTGATTCTCAGTTCCATCACAGTTGTAACTGTAGAACAGACTTGAGTTTCACATACTTATACATTCAGTTTCCTTGCCATAGTCCCTGAGCTCAGAAAGCATGAGAGAGAGATCTCATTTCAGTCTTTCATTTACGGACAAATATATTTATTTTTACCACAATATGTAGGAATAGTAGTGCTCTTTAATCACTCTGTACCTGAAATTTGCTTAGGAATTTTTCTATACTTTCACAACGTTTTTACATTCCAAAGTGAGATACAGTGAAGAAAATCAGTTAACTGAGATTGTTTCCATAATTAAATTGTCTCAGAGGGGAGCAAAAAATATCAAGGCCAAAGCTATGTGCTACTTGTTGACTATTTAGTATAAAAATAATACATGTGTCTGTGTTTGCTAAATTCATAACTTTTAATCTCTTCTGAAGCTTGAAACAGAAGTTTTCTTATCAGAACTTGAAAGAAGTAATTTTCTTGTCTTTTTTTTTCTGGGTTTGTTTGGGTATTTTGGGGT
>NW_008654636.1:0-428 GCF_000695815.1 Acanthisitta chloris
GTTTGCATGCCCTAATTGTCTTTGTATCTTTCCTTTATAGTCTAGCCCCAGCTACTATGAAGTGAAGAACAGATGGGAGTATCTCCACAACAAACTGTCTCACATTAGAAGACTCGTATGTGAATTTGACACAGCAAATGCACTCCTGGCGCTAGGCAGCTGCTTTGGTGAGGACATATCTCTGAAGTGTGGCTCATTTAGTTCAAACTGAAGATTAGTTCTTCAAAGATTGTTAGTATAGAACTGTAGCTTATTTACTTAGCACCTAAGGCCCATTCCTCTGAGAGTATATAAGATAGACAGTATCAGACTTATCCATTAAAGTTTCTGTATTGTTAACTACTTCTGTTGCTGTTGTTGCATCTCTCGTATTTGAAGCTGCTTTTTCCTGGTGTCTCGGATTGAGAGACAGGTGTCTGCCAAAAAGA
>NW_008654637.1:0-295 GCF_000695815.1 Acanthisitta chloris
ACACCCTGCTGCCAAAGGGATTGAGAAAAATGCATTGGCAATATCAATTGTGGCATACCACTTGGCTGCCTTTGATTCCAGCTCATATTGGAGTACTAACATGTCTGGCACAGCAGCAGAGGTGGAGTGACTTCATTCAAGTCGCAGTAGTCTATTGTTAGCCTCCGTTCTCCATTAGACTTCCGTACTGGCCATATGGGGCTGTTGAAGGGTGAGTGGACCTTGCTGATCACTCCTTGGCTCTCCAGTCGACAAATTAGCTGATGGATGGGGATCACAGAGTCTCCATTTGGGC
>NW_008654638.1:0-289 GCF_000695815.1 Acanthisitta chloris
ATATTTTTTTAAAGTGTTTCCTTTTTTTTGGTTCTTTTTTTTGGCTATCTATAAATACTTGTACAGGTGGAATATTAATATATAACTGGTGGCAGAGCTCAGCACCAGGCCATGCTCACTGTGGGCTGGAGGTTTTGTATTTAAGGGACGTTTGTTTTGTATTTCGTGAAGCTGCAGCAACTGTTTGACTTGGATTGGGGCTGCTCTTCCCGTCTGTGCAATTAATAAAGTACTAACGAGATCTGCTGGCTGATGAGGAAATCTCTGTGCTCCGGGGTTCTGTGGCAGG
>NW_008654638.1:368-1630 GCF_000695815.1 Acanthisitta chloris
CAGGGGCTCGGGGTGGGCTCCTCTCCAGGGCCTTGTCAGGGCTGGGGGTTACCTGGCATTGCCTTCTGCAGCAGGGAGAGCAGCCTGAGGAGAAAGATGAGCATCAAACCCCAGGGAAGAGGATGAAGAACCCCTTTGGTCACTCCCCTGGAGCAGACACCTCTCTCCGCTGTTTCGGGTGCAGAGATGTGGATGGGGTGGGACGTGCTGGAGTGGGTAAAGATGATGGTGATGAAGGCTCTAAGATTCAAGCCTGGAGAGGAATAAATCTCCTTCTGAGTGCAGCCAAAGCATGGGATCAACAGCAGTGGGACTGCTGTGGCTTTTAGCACCAGAGGGGCAGATACCTTGGCAGCTCCAGCTCATCCCAAATCCAGCCTTAGCCCAGTGGTGCCCATGGCCAGGGCTCCAGCACCTGGCTGGAGAGGGGACCCTCCCCATCCCGGGGTGGAGGGGAGCACTCTGACAGTGTCCCAGCAGGATGGAGCACCCCATGGAGCCAGCACCCTGCTCCCAGAGGGGCCAGGCTGTTGGGCACCTCCAGGGAAGTCCATCCTGCCCCACATCATCCCCATCCCTGGGTCCCAGAGTGGAACAAAGGTGTTCTCCTTCCCTCTGCGTGGTGCTGTGCTGGTGCAGACATTGAATAACACCCCAAAGCCTCTGCAGAGCTGGCTGGAGGCGTCCCAGGCCTTTGGGGCTCCTGTACCCATCCACACTCCCAAATCCACCACCACTCAGTGCCATTGCCTGCTCAGTCCAGAAGTGTTTTCCTCCAAGCCCTGATTCACACAAACTAACATTTAAAAATCAATCCCTTACTCCAGTCCTCCAAGTTCCATCAACAGAGGTTCACTTTTCCCCCCCGCACATTATTTCAGATTGATCTTTTCGAGCCTTCTAAAAGCCAATCCCGACAACTTAGCCAGGCTGTACTCGAGGAAATGAGTGCAGAGCAGTGATGGCAGGCTCAGGCCAGCTTAATTATAGATAAAAGAAGAGAAAATCAGTCCTTATTAGCCAGGCAGGTAGGAGCCGTACCCGATTTAGAGAGCAAACAGCCCAATTACAGGGAGGAAGACGCACAGTTGTCTTTGATTACAGGTACTTGAAAATGTGCATCTGGGGGAAAGGTAATGATTTTTCTCTCATTCCAAAGAGCAGCTGAAGCCCTCACAGCTGCCTGTGTGGGCCATCCCCACCCCAGGAGCAATGCCATAGAAACATAAATTCACCAAGGCTGGAGGAGACCCCTAAGATCA
>NW_008654639.1:0-15511 GCF_000695815.1 Acanthisitta chloris
CCACAGGATACTGTTTACCTAGCATCCTTCCCTATGTTTTTTAATCAGCTATTCTTACAGCAGATTCTAAGCTAGGATCCTCCCTATGTTTTTTAATCAGTTGTTCTTACAGCAGATTCTAAGCTAGGATCAAACACCTTCCTCCTGAGATATTTTCAGAGGGATATGAGGGACATCTTTGCAGCAGGCCTGAACACTTGGAGTTGCATTGACACTTCATAGTTGCACCTCTGGCAGTGTTTTCATACATACTAACTTGATTTTTTTGGCCCTAAAAGGAAGCCAATTTTGGATGGGTGCCTTCTGTTGAGGAACAGAAACTAGGTACTAACTTGATTTTTTTGGCCCTGAAAGGAAGCCAATTTTGGATGTGTGCCTTCTGTTGAGGAACAGAAACTAGAGGCATAGATAAACCTATTCATGAAATCGCAATTACCTGATGTATGTGTCATGTGTCAAGAAAGAAAAGGAAGATTGTGCCTTTCCTTGAGGAGCAGGCAAGCATGGAGAGGGGAGAAGTGGTGTCATGGTGGAGTGGACCACAGGAGTGAAAGTCTCTGCAAGAGAGTTTGGGGCCAGCAGTGCCATTGGAAAGAGTCAGGCTGAATCCCTAGGAACAAGTGAGGACTGTGATGAGCTTGCTGTAATCGAACAGGCTGAAAATTGTGGTTGCTAACTCTTCTGGGAGAAGACAAAGTAAGCAAGGGAAGGTTTGTCTGACATCTCTCTTTTTTCTTTCTTTCTTCCTGATTTGTTTTACCTTGTCATGTTGAAATGCTGCCATAACAAAAAGGGAATGGTTCTTGCCTTTTTGAACATCTCTCTTTTTTCTTTCTTTTTTCCTGATTTGTTTTACCCTGTCATGTTGAAATGCTGCTATAGCAAAAAGGGAATGGTTCTTGCCTTTTTGAATGAAGAGAGAGGACACCTGGGAAGGTTGATCTCAGGCTGCTGGTCAAGACACATCCCCACAATGTCACACATGCACAAGGCTTTATCTGGATGCAAATGAGCAACCAGATAAAATTTCTCTGAACTGGAAATCACAAGTGTTTTTTCTATTATGAAAAGCTCCATCTACTTGTCAATGGCAAATCTTACCACAACATTTCATGGTATTATTTTTTTCCTAGTCTGAGTACTTACTACCTTTCTGCTGCCATTCTGTGGTCTGCTGCCTGGCCCCCAAGTCCCTTGGTCCCCGACCTACTCAGGGCAAAGCCTCTGAAGCAGCACAAATTAGTGTAACTCAGGTCTCAACATATGGTCAACTGCTTTGGGCAGCAGTTTATGTTGTTAAGGAGGACCTTGCAAAAGATATGCTCTGGAATTTTCAGAGGTGAGATTTGCGTTTTCACCTATTTACAAAATAAAATCAATCTTAGTCCACTGCTACATAAAAAAGTGCCGTTTGTTTCTCATCCAGTCACTCAGGTTTGACAAGGTGTACTCTGGCACACAACTGGTTACACAGCTCAAGACCACCAGGGAGAATCTTCACCACCACATTCAAAACCACTTTGCATAGGCAGAACTGCACAATGACTGGCTTTACTTCTCAAAAAGCCATTGGGACAATCCCCAGAAAAATAGCTGCAGCTCTAAGAGCTCTGCCATTTGGTTGATGAATGCTACTCCTGCTCCAGGAGGAGAAGTCTCTGTGTAAGTGACCACTGCAAACACAACCCTGAGGTACAGCTGACCATTATCAGAGCAGGCAAAATAGACATACATTAGTTTGATGACATGTAGGATCTCTCACATATCCAAAAGTACTTCAAAAAGCTACATCATGCATTTCAGATAAATTAATTTTTGTATCAGGCCAATACAGCTCTAAAGTCACAGTTAAGCTTTTTCTTTTGGAGGAAAGCCCAATGACAAGCAATATGATGCTTCATTTTAATTATCCTTTAGAATGAAAGGAGGCAGGAAAAGAAGGAGAGTTGGGGTCTTTGGTCAGAGGAAGAGAAGGCAGTATAATATTACAAAAGGAGAAGGTTAATACTATAGGTAATCAGAGAGAAAATTACTCAAAGTACCATAAGTAGTTCCTCAAATCCCACTTAAGAACTTAAAATAGGACAAAAATGGTGCTTGGAGTTGTTCTAAATATCTCAGTCTGTTCTGCTAAATCAACTCTCTTTCATTGTACATTTAATCTGTCCCTCTATAAACAAACATCTGGGTGAATAAAATACCAAGACAGGGTAAGGACGAAGAGAGGTTCAGTTTTGAGGGTAGGTCACCAAACTAGTAATTTAAGAAAGACTATGGAGAACTAGGCCCTTTTAATAGGCTAAATAGAATAACTTATTAAAACAATGAGACAGAAGTTTCTGTCATGCCTGTGCCTCAGCCCCCACCACTGCCTGATGAAGGGAGGCACAGAATAAAGCCCCCATCCCTGATCCTGTGCAACTACTGGAAGAATAAATTGCTGAGCTAGGAGTGTGAGAGAAAGAGCAATTAAATTTTTTCCCCTTTTTTAATCAAGGACTGTTTTGCCTTGGGGGCTTGGAGGGATAGGAAATCAGGCTTTTCAAGCTATTGCAGAGTAGGCTTTGGAAAATATCTGTAACAGACAACCCTGTCCTTTACAGATTGTGCTCTGCCCTTTTTTTTTCCCTGGCACATGTGTAGGGAGATTTGTTAGACCCTAAACTAGTCATAAATGTAGTTGCTAACAATTTACCCCCATGTTCAGATGCTCTTGCGATTGCTTTCTCCAGTAATTAGTCAGTGGGTATGTCACAGCAAGCTCTATAAGTTACAGCTAATCACTCTTAAGTGCTGGAAGCAGGACTGTATTTGTGCAAAGAAACAGCAATCAAATACGGTAAGCAGATGGCCATTTCTTGTCTTGTTACCACACTGAGCACAACAGATTAAGCCATGATGGATTTATCAGCACTGATGGATACATTAACACCATATGCTTTTATAGAATAAATAGCTTTTGACATTTCATCATAACTTCTGATGCCCCAATTTTTTTAAAGCTTTTTCTTTTGAAACAAAAATGCAGATGTTCCCAACAAAGACTGTAGGTTTTCCTATGTTCTCCTTGAAGGTTGCAGTTATAACTTATATTATGAAAGAGATGATTAAAATTCCAGAAATAGTTGAAGAAATCCATAGCATTTCTTTTCACCATAAACTGAGTATTTGCTTCCCTAGAAGCTTTGTGACAATCAATTCTTGTAATTGATAAATGTCAGTATTTCAAACTGATGAAAGTGTTAGCTCATTTGCCATATCTCAAGAATCACATATAACATTATGCAAACAGCAATAAACCAAACATAAGTAGCCAAAACCTTTTTCTTGCTGATTTATAGGCTGATCTGTAGGCTAGGGTAACACACTGAAGGTTTAACTCATATTTTGCAATCCTAGCAGAAAGCATACCCTCAGATTTTTCAAAAATCCTCATCTTGTGAGATGATGAAGGGATAAAAAAGTAAGCAATTTTCTAGGAATGTGGGTGTCAGCTGCCCAGGCTGCTGTCAGTAAATGAGCAGCTGAAATGTATAATGGGTGCATTTGTGCACTGACACAGCAGACACTTCAAACCAGGCTCTGAACAGCTATCGCACGCAGTCATCATACACATGATCAATAGGTATTCATTTCTAGTCCTGCTGCCTCTAGAAAAGCAGCTTAAATCGCAATAAAACTGTTAACAAAACCATGTGCTTTCTGAGGACAATAGGCATTTTTGGTGTTTCTATTCAGTAGCTCACAGTAGTAGAAAACACACTTAAAAGCCTATTCAGTGTCATCAATCAAAACCAGCTGCATGTGTGTGTGCACACTGCTGCACCTTTCTCATTCCTCCCTTCACATACTTAAGTTCCTGTACAGGTAATCAGTTTGGTGTTTGTTAATTGCTCATCTGTAGTCTAGGTTTTAATCACCTGATCCATCAAAAGCCCTTCTTTCCCTGCCTAGATTCATCTTGTCAGTTAGTGACATTTTTTGTAATGAAAGCAGTAGATCTATTGATAGCATCCCTCAAGAGAGTGGAAGGCATCCTGCATTAGCTTTGTCTTCTAAACCAGCCTGTTCTATTACAATTGACCTTCTCTTCTTGATTACCACACAAATCATAGTCCTCTCCCCACTCCTCCCCCTGCTTCCCTCCCCTCCGCCTCTTAGAGTATTTCTTCTGTAGCTGTTCAATTGCCTGACTGCAGCTGGTAATTGGATTCATGTTTGGAGCAAAGCTTTCTATGTACAAGCCTGGAATAATTCAAATAGGACCCTGGCCTAGGGCTGAGGCCATATGTTAAATTCAGATTTGTGTCTGTAAAATCTGGAGTACCCTGACAGGGTAACCCATTTAAAAGCACAAAATCCTGCCCTATTTGGAAACTGCACTTATTTTCTTCTCCAAAGTAAAATTCCATTTCACTGCTCTTTTAAGACATTAAGGACAAGGCAATTTCATTATGGTGACTTGGTGAAATGTAAAGGTGATGTTTCTTTGGCAACTGCCCTGCTTGATTCTAGGTTTCAGGAAACAATGTGAGCAGTTTTCAATTATGGTAACACAATAATTAGACACCATAAAAAAGTAAAAACCCAACCTGACAGCTTGTTTTGTGTATACAGTGCATCATTTCACATGGTGTCTCCAGAGCCAGAAAGTTACCACGTGGGACCAAGCTCAGATAAAGCTATTACACTGAAAAGTAGAAGTGCAGCTAGCAGTGTCAGCTCTCCTAATATTCATATTACATTATTTCAGCATCAATTTAGTCACCTAAAAGTATATAATAGAGAAACAAAATGCAGTCAGATTAATCTTGCTTCAACTATGGAAGGTCTGCAATTTCTCCTTTTGTGTTTCTCAGGCCCTCACACAACTAGCCCTAGATTTTGTACCTGCATCCCCTAACAGAGAGGAACAGTTTCTCTCAGTTTGAGCTCAGCTCTGACCCATGACTCTAGCTCTGTCCATAGCCCATCATCATGCTGTCTAATATCAGCCCCATACGTCCATAGCCCATCATGCTGTCTAATATCAGCCCCATAAGAAATTTTCCAGCCTCCTTCTTGATAATGACTCCTGAACCTCTTCTCACCTGAGCTTCTTCCAGCCTAAGCCACAGAAATCAGTTTATAACTCTTCTAATACCAGAGAACAAACCAACCTCTTAACAGAGCATCTTCCTGTAGCCTTAAGGATAGTATGAAGGCACTTTGATCACATACATAAATGTCTTCATTTCAAAATGGATGCAGACTTCCAACTCAGCATGTCCTCTGGCCCTTCTGAACTTTTCTGCAATGTCGGTTAGCTCCCAGACCAGTTGCTACACCTGACCCTGGACCTCACTTAGTGTTAGCCAAGTTGACTTTATCAACTGTCGAAGTAAATATAAGACAAGTATCCCTACAGATAATGACTCTTGATATGAGATCCTTTCCCTCTAACCACCCGGAAGAAGCTGTGAGCTTGAACCAGAGAACCCCAAATATTTATCAACCCAACAAACAATAAATCACAGGATGTGAAAGCACTTGAGTGCCTCAAGAGTTTAGAAATTAGGTTTAGGTGTTACTACATCCTCTCCATTAAAGCATTCTCTTCTGAAACTGGTTAATTACTTGAGATGCTTAGTGTATCCCAGCTTGGGGCCAAGTCATTAAAGCATTCTCTTTTGAAACTGGTTAATTACTTGAGACGCTTAGTGTATCCCAGCTTGGGGCCAAGTCTCCACCTTTACACCTCTCACTGCTGCCAGAGAAGCAAGTTACTCTGAAAGCCCCTGTGCTACCTCCCAGGTTTGTGGTTGTACAGGTGGCTACCCAAAGGTGCTTTCTGTGTCTTCACAATTTTCACACTCTGTCAACAGATGAAACAACCAACCTGAAGCTATTAATTTGCCTTCATATCTTGCAGAATATCAGGAAAAAAAGATGTTATTTTAAGAAAATATTCTGAAGATTTCTCATTTGACTGAGGGGTCATTTCATACTAATACAGCAGTTTTTTAATTTCTGGTGATAAAGCACCCACCTGCAATGTGGAAGATCTGGGCTATGCTTCCAGCTGTGCTTGATTCAAAGGAAATTAGGAACACAAGGGCCTCTGATGTACCTGGGAAATGCTCTCTTGTTGTCCTGTCAGTCAGCTTTGCTGCTCCATTTTCATAGAATCATAGAATCAACCAGGTTGGAAGAGACCTCAAGGATCATAGAGTCCAACCCTACCGCGGTCACTAGACCATGGCACTAAGTGCTTTTCCATAAGCATCTCTTCTGTATTTAGCTCTGTATATACTACATGCACACTATGCAATTCCTAGTGTATTGCATGAAGTTCAAAGCAGCACCATGAAGCTGCTCTCCCCCGTAACAGGTTTAAGTCTCTCTTGTTCCCATTTCACTGCACGCTCATTTCAAGACCTAAATTTTCTTGCCAAGAATATCATCCAAAGTTACACATTCTTGCAACAACACTCCTTTTTGACAGCTTGTCATTTTCAAATGTCCTTTCTCCACGGAAGAGTAGTTCTGGAGCAGCACACCACCTCACTAATCAGCCAAAATTAGTCAAAATACCACCAGAATAAGAGGGGAACTAGAAACCTGTTAAAATTTGTGCATCCTGCCCACCACAACTTCTGCATCAAGTTAATCACCTTCTCCTCTTTCATCACTAAATGCCTGAGCTAGAGGTTGCTAATATTCACCTGAGCATTGTGGCTCACTCTGACATGTTATCTATTTGTAGCAAGAAAGATAAGTTGAGCTATATACTAAGCTTACTAAATTCAACTTCTCAACATTTAAGGCTCCTGAAACCCTCTACTTAAAAAAAAGAAAATTGATGACCACCACTTTCACTGTTCCCATCATGGGAAGGAGCTCATAAAGTAGCTGTTGGCTTCATCCATAGTGTCACAATCCCCTACAACACAGTTCTTGAAAACACAAGAGCTTCCCTATTCATTTTTGAACTGCAGTTTCTAAGTCTTTTTTTCCTTCTTTACATATGGGACTGAGTAGCTAAAATCTGTCCTTAGGTTTAAATGCTGGTGATGGCCTGATTTCCTCAACTCTACAAACAGGATTCAGCAGTAAGCAGAATTTATCATTTCACCTACATCTATCTCACAAATAAAATGGGGTTTCCTCTGAACTGTCTGATTGAATGTGTACTGGAACGAATGGAATCTGTCTATTGCTGACAGCACCAACATTTTTTGTGGGAGATCTTGTGTTGGTTACTTTCCTTAGAATTGCAGTTCCTAAAAGTTAGTGATGAAGTAAAAACTTCATCTTCCTCTTTCTCATTTCTGCTTACCACTCACCTTAGGAATTCCTACCACTATCTCACCCTGTAAACCTGAAACTACTACTGAAGTGAGCTTTAAAGCCATTAAACAGACAGAAAAAAAAGCATTTTTCTTACCTTCCTTTGGCTATTTTGGATCTTTAAACTCTTGGCAAGCTGAAATACCCTCCAAATCAGGATTGAAGAGGCCATTTCTGGGCATGCAGTGATGTAGCGCCCCTTTGCAGGTGCTGATTGGCTTTCAGCTTGTAGCAGGAGGTTTGAAACAGCTGACAAGCCAAACAGAACCAAGGAGCTACTTCAGATTGCAGGGTGTGACTCTCCACATACAAGTCTTCTCATTACAAGTCAAATCACTTAGCTAGACATTTCTATGAAGGTTTTTGGGACAAGAGAACTAAAAATTATTTCAATGAAAAAGAAAAACACATAGTAAGTACAAAGTCATTTGTGACAGATTATTTTTCTCTTGCTGGTAGTGCAGATAATTGGAAATTAAAGAATGCAGGTGTTTCCATCTGTATTATCTTATTCTGTTTGTGAAGGTTGTCTTAAATTTGCATTATGATGTGTCTACTAATGTAACTAAACCATAATTCTGTCTGTGAGAAACAAGAACTGCCAATACATTTATAAAAAGTGCCTTATTGCACTTATCTCAGTCAACACTTATTCTATGAAATACAATCGGGATGTTAAGTGTTTCTTTCTGGAAGGTTTGAGATGCCATATTTTGCCATCTGTTCTAATTATTTTTGAATAATTTGGCAGGTTTTGCTTTTGTTGCTGAACTACAGAAGCAGATTTTACTGGTCTGAATCACATTAAAAAAATACACTGGTATTTGGTTCAAACCTGCAGCATTAAAGAGTCACATACCAGTAGACTATAATCACAGGTCTAGAACATCCAGGCTATGGAAATAAAGTAGGAGTACATCTTCACAATTCTCTATGGAATAACACAAAATTGAGGAAAAATTAGCAGACCCAGATAGGGGCTGGCATTAGTTCTCGAGCAGTATGTTCCTCATTTCCTAGTTTATTTTCCTTGAGGAACTCTAAATTAAATTATGAAGTTATTTAGCTCTTGATCAGAGCGTCTGAGACCCTGATCCAGGCCCCTAAACTAAAAGAATCATTATTTCCCTTTTTCAGATATAGAGAAACCAGTCAGAAAGAAGTGAATTACTTCCCTGAGGTTACACAGAACATCTGAAGGAAAACTGAAGACAGTACACATGCCTCTCCAGATCCAGACCAGAAAGTTTGGGAATTACCATGAAATATCATTGGAACAGCCGCTATGACTGAAACCCCATTGTTTTAGGGCATGGACCACTTACTGAAACATTGGAAAGAGTCTAATGCAGTGGGTTTCTTATTTGTTCTGTGACAAAGTTCTACTGCAGTATAAATGCTAAATGCATCATATTAGGTTTCTGGCAAAATATAAGCAAAGGGATCCAACATGAGTCTGTATTGAAGAGTGAGTAGCAGATTGCCCACGTATTTATTCTGAATATAAGTCAGTCACTTCAACCTACTTCATCCAAAACAAGACTGATTTTGAAGCCTAAATCAAAACCAGAGCAAAACCAAAATCCCAACTGAAAATAAATTCAAGAGCTAAGCCATGAATACTGATCCAGTTTCTGTCACTGCTGGGCACACGACCTTCAGCAGGTCCTTTCTTGCCCTGCCTCATTTTCCATCTGTGAAAGAGGCCAGAAATTTCTCCCTATGGTTTCTCACAGTGATGCTGTGAGAGCCGATGGATATTTGCACAGCTTTCTGAATGTAACAAAGGATAGGAAGAGACAAAACATCATCTGAAGGCTGACAGTGCCAGGGTTTGTGTTATGATGAGTCCCATATGTATTAAATTTTATGGAAAATAAGCAGGTGAACAGCAAACACTAGCTCCAGTAATAGCACCAGTAAGGCTTTATTGTCAGCTTGACTGTAACAGTTTGCATAATATGTACATAACTGTACTTGATTCAGTTTATGTGTTTGAATTGGAAACAGAAAGGAAGAGTGTACAAGGTTGCTGGTTTTGTTTTTTTCTTCAGAATGTATCTATGTGCCAGGGCTGGGTTCATGATCAAATCAGTGTTTTCATCCCTCAGGCTTAGATAAAGCTCAGGTGCAATGTTTTCTGGCTTAGATCTCTCTACAGAAGGCACACACAGTTTGCCGTGCTGCCTTTACAACTACATCACTCAGTAAACACAGTCCATAGGAACACTTCCTTTTTTATCGGCTGAAAAATAATACACTGCATTATCTTCTGCAGAGAGTGAACACATTGAAATGGTTCAGAGTGTTCACAAATAACAGTATTGTGGTTTTTCCACTGTGCACTGGCTATGTGTCGTGTGGACAGAAATGATGAGGCACCTTCCCCACCTGCATCTGCTCTGGTACTGCCACCCAGGTTTGACACTATATTCCTTCTCCAGGCCATCAGATGATTTCCATTTTTTCATCTATACTGCTGCACGGATTGAGACTAGCAAAACTCATTTTAATTTCAAACTTCACAACAGTTTTTAAAGACAGTATTTTCAAACATTTTTTTTGATTTGGGGTATACAATGTTAGGTCTGATAGGGCCAACTATTCACTGTACAAAGCTGACACACAGGAACAGGACATTATTTACATTTTCAGGACATCATAAATAAATTCTATATCCATTTCAATTACCTGGTTTTTTATAAAACTTAGGTTGTAGTTCCCTAATCTCTAGCAACAGAAACCATAGCATGAAGTGACTACAATCATGTAATTTAATTTGTAGTATGTTTTGCAATTAGTAGACCACTGTGCAATAGGAACATGTTAAACAGTATTAAAGAACAATTATTTAAAGTGTTTAGATAAAACTGCTTGCCAAAACTTGAAAAATAAAGTTAATTCATATGGGTTTTCATCAGGACTATTTCTGTGATGTGTTTCATTAGAAAAACCAAAATCAGTCTGTGGTAGGCAACTACTCCTACTCATTGTGATAGTAATATCATAATATTGACTTCTACACTTCAGTGACATCTTTCAGCATCATACAAATATGTATACAAAGAAGGTATTTTAGTATATATGACTATTTTTTTATACTCATATGACTTCTACAATTAAAAAAATTGACTAGTGTAATGTCTCTTTTAAGTACCAAAGCCTTAGCAAAATACTAAAAAAAACCCTCCAAATATTTGTTTGCAGTCTTTCACAGAAAAAATGGAAACATTTCTACAATGTTCAATTGAAGCATTTTCTAGAAACTTGCTTTTCTGTCAAACAATCTAAATTAAAAAAAAAAAATCTAATCAGCTGTAATGGTAATTGCAATGCTGAAGTAGAAGTCATTCTGGACACAAAGAAGATGCAGAAACAAGCAACATATTTGGATCAGTCAGTGGACCAAATTCAGCTGTGGTGTGAGCAAGAGCATATTCATTTTACTGGAAAAGGAACCAGAAGATAGCAGTGAAAGAGAGACAAGTAAATGAGAACTCAGAAGGACATGGCAGATTGCCAGTATGAGATGCAGTGTAAATTCAGGTTTACATAAAGGTAAAAAAAATGAATGAAGATCAAAAAGAAAATTTCCCCAAGCTGTCTTAAAGGTGAGATACTGAAAAGTCTCTCTTGTTTTAATAAAAATAGCAACAACAACAATCTTACTCTAGGAAGCACAAAAACAGCCATTAAGAAAACCTGGGGGAAAACAGGGAAGACTTAGCATATTTCCTGATTTAGAACGTCATAGAGCAAACAATAAAGAGTGCAATTAAGATAAATTCAGTCTTCTTTTCAGATTTGTGTATACAATGATTACTAAGACACTGGGCCAAATACATCTCTTGTGCGTGTGGGCATAGCCCTCATTATCTCCAGTTCAAAATTATACTGACATATCATTAATTACTTTGATCCTGAAATTACTATCAATCATATGCACAGGCATCTTACTCAAACAGTTAAGTAAAAATCTATTAAAAAAATCAGGAAGCAAGTTGTCTCCTATTAAAATCTGTTTAAACACACGGATTTTTAAGGTTAACATTTTACTACAAACTCTAATTTACTCTGCAAATGCATTCAGTGTTTTGCGGTGATGACACATTTTCAAACAATGCAAATTCAAATTTTGCCTTTTATATTTTTCTAATCAGCAAACTCTTCAATCATTGCCTGTGATCAAGATATCAAGGTGAATTCTTTTTTGGCTTACTATTCTCTAGTGCTGATATAAAGTCTGCAACACAAATTAGGTTTCAGATTTTGGTTGTTAAGTAGTCCATATCAAACCATTCTTCCCAAACTGCACCATGTGGATAATGGTAAGAATAGAAAGCACTGGTAAATTTATCTTTGAAATAAGCACACATGATCTATTTCATAGTATTGATGTTACACAGAAATAAAAACATATCCTATCAAATACTGCTGGTGCATGATGAAAACAATAAAATGGTAATAATACAAGATAGTGTTTTGGAGTGTTTGTAGTAGTGATGCACAAAGATAGATCTAAACTCTTGGATGCCTGCAGTGCTATGAAAAAGATAGAGGTGCCAATTTAGCATTATAGTAATCATTAGCAGGCAAGTACAAAAGCTCTTAAGCCAATTGTATCCTGGGCTGGATAAAAAGAAATGTGGCCACCAGGTCGAGGGAGGTGATTCTGTTCCTTTATTCCACTCTGGTGAGACCCCACTGGGAGTACCACATTCATCTCTGGGATCCTCAGTGCAGGATGGGCATTGGCCTGTTGAAGCAAGTCCAGAGGAAGGCCACGGAAATGATCAGAGGACTGGAACACCTCTCCTATGAAGACAGGCTGAGAGAGTTGAGGTTGCTCAGGCGGAAGAAGAGAAGGCTCTGGGGGACCTTCTAGGAGCTTTCCAGTGCCTAAAGGGGCCTACGAGAAAGAGGGAGACAGACAAGTTAGGAGAATGGATAATGGTTTTAAACTGCAAGAAGGTGGATTCAACTAGATATAAGAAAGAAGTTTTTTACAATGAGGGTGATGAAATACTGGAATGGGTTGCCCAGAGAAGTTGTGGATCCCCCATCCCTGGAAACATTCAGTGTCATGTTGGACAGGGCTCTAAGCTACCTGATCGAGTTGAAGATGTCACTGCTTATTGAAGGGGGTTGGACTAGATGGCCTTTAAAAGTCTCTTCCAAGCCAAACTATTCTATGATTCTATGATTTAAATAAGTTAAAATAACTTGAAGAGAAGCTCAAAAGATCATGTGAGGGATTTATGTTCTTCATCTACTCATGCAGAAAAATGAGAGCTTGATGACATCATATGAAATAAGAGCAGCTACGTGCCAATACTATCAGATGACTAGCTGTAGAGCATAGTTGTGGAAATCTAAGAAATGAAAGAAAGCAATGACATAAACTGCTCATGCAAATGCTTCTGGACTTAGGACTCATTTGGACTCAAGATCCCACACAGGATTTGCAGGGCCAGCAGATGTGTCCTGAAAGAAGGAATAAGAGCAATCTAGCAGGAGTAAGGTTCTGTTTTGACAGAGTGAGCTCAGGTTCTGCAATAATTTAGACACCTTAGGCCAGTGCAGCTTCCTTTATTCCCCAAAGTGGAATATGTTGCACTGGTGTAAACACTTTTATTTTAAGGCATCTTTATGCATCCTGCCAGGGGAACTCATCTTTCCTATAGATACAGAAATAAAGTGAGGGAGTTTTCATAGTTGATTCTTATGACACAAGGGGGAAAAAGCTCACACCAAACAAAAAGCCACAAATAAACTAAAGTCACCAAAAAAGAAGACTAGATGTTTGTCATGAGTTTGTCAGCCCCAGAAAAGTAACAGAAGAATGAAGAGTATTTAAAAATAATAAAATGCAGCTGGACACAGAGAACGTTTGCAGAAAAAGAACTCAACATCATTGTTATCTTTCTTCACATTGTCCGAAGCATAAATATTCATATTTTCTGAACCCCTACTGTTAAAGATGCAAACATCTGGATTCATTTGTGATGACACCCCTAAACTTAGGAATATTTTGCCTGGAGCATCTTCCTTGCAAAACATCATGATCCTTCAGGACCGCATTGTCCGAGAGAACCTAAATAATATTATCACTTCATATCAAATGTGGTCATGAGGTCTATGCTCATTTGTTATGGGATGCTGGTGAGGGGATGATAAGGAAAGAAGATACTTATATATTTATAAGGACCAAACAATTAGCAAATCTCCAGTCCCAGCACCAGCAAAATCATATGAAGGAAGGAAGAAAAACCAATCACATTATCACACATCAGATAATAATCCCGTTAGAGAAAATTGCTAGGATCACAAAAGGAATCAATATACCTGTAAAAAAACTGCAGTGCTAGCAAACATTCTACCCTCTAAAATCAGTACACAAGGCTAGAAGGGATCTACCAGGTCTGTCCAGTCTCCCATAAACACAAGCATTTAGACAGCTGATCTTTAATCCAGGACAAATAGAGCATCTGCTCCATGCACAAATCTCTGTGAAGCATGGCAATTCCTGTTCCCATCAAGTGGGAGTGTAGCTTAGGTTCCATCACCACTTGCCATTTGAAGGTTGGAAAGAGACAATGGTTTTGGTTTGCTTTCCATCCATCTTAGCATATTGCATGATAGTGAGTTAGCAGCAAGATTGTTCCTTTTAGGTTAGTAGTCTATGCAGAATGGCCCTGGATCCTGCAGAGCAGTCAAGACCTAGCTTTGAACACAAAGACTGAAATATCTGCTTAACATCAAGTTGAGCAATGTTTAAATACCTTGAAGGATTTGTATGTTTAGCATCTTGAAGTCCAAGCTTTCTATAAGAAAAATATATTCTTACCTAGTTTTTATATACAAGTCATCTGGGGAAAAGTTAGCTGTGTATCACTCTCTTCCTAAACAAGCAGCACTGTACCAATTGGATGCTCACCTCAGAGATGTTTGAAGCCAACATATGGAAAATATTGCAACATGACATGGAGATGGATACAAATATTTCTATACTTACATAAAAGTAAGCCTACAGAGAAAGACTAAAAATCTGTAGCCTTGACTGTGGAATAAACTCAAAGTAGGTTGATTTTCGTCTTTCAAATTTCAAGAATTATACTGCTGGAAAATTATATATAACAAAATGTATAACCCAAATAATTAATATTATTGCTCATAAATTCTCACAGAACTCACTTAGCAATTCAGTAAGTGCTGTAAATGCAAGGTGAACAGTCTTTCTATAAATTCATATCTGACAAAGCAGGTTAAAATATTTTAAGTGAAAATTTTAACTAAGAAACTCTTCCATAGTTTATAATAAAATGTGTAAAAATATATTCCCACAAGAATGCTCTCATAATATCTCAGCACAGGCTGAAAAGGTCTGTGATATGTTTATTTGCAGGAGGAAAACATAAAATGAAGACAGAAAATCCAACATTCAAGAAAAAACACACATATTTATCAGAGGAATGCTAAATCCTCAGACTACAACTGAATCCAGTACTCTGATAATAATAAAATGTGTAAAAATATATTCCCACAAGAATGCTCTCATAATATCTCAGCACAGGCTGAAAAGGTCTGTGATATGTTTATTTGCAGGAGGAAAACATAAAATGAAGACAGAAAATCCAACATTCAAGAAAAAACACACATATTTATCAGAGGAATGCTAAATCCTCAGACTACAACTGAATCCAGTACTCTGATAATTTCTTCAAGGCATTCAAGAAAAAACATACATATTTATCAGACGAATGCTAAATCCTCAGTCTACAACTGAATCCAGTACTCTGATAATTTCTTCAAGAACCTACTATTTTTTTAAGGAGTCATACACAAACCCCACAGGTAGGAAATTAGCAGACCTGAGACTACTCAGATTGTGTAGCATGGGAGATTGTGAAACATTTGCTGTTGGCATACTCATTAAAACTGAAATGAAGCACGGCTTGCACTACTCAGATTAGCTATTTACTTTCATTTTTTAGTTTGCATTTGAAGCCCTGTTCAAAATGGAGCTTGAGAAAGGACATGTCTTTGTACAACCTTCAATAAACAAATATCCACATCAGAGACAAAATTGTAATTGAACTCCTTTCTAGTAATCTATACAAAGAGGCAGAGGTCTAAAGGAAAACATGGATCAAATGTCTTAGAAGTGGAAAATAACTACAGA
>NW_008654639.1:15661-54688 GCF_000695815.1 Acanthisitta chloris
GTCACATACAGCAAAAATGTTCTCAGGTTTTTGAAGTATAGCACAAGAAAGAGGGGTCTTATATAAAACCATATTTTACTGATCAGGTTTAGAGACACAGTATCTTGAAATTACTGCAGAAAGCAGGAAAAATTTAGATTTCAATATGCAGCTCAGTACATTATGATAAGGAAAAAAATACCCAACTCCAACTTTTTCACTCAGGAAACAGATTAACCTGATCCCAAAAAAACAGAAGTCCCACCAAGTCCCTGCTATTAGAGATGACTACACAAGCCTTTTCATTGTCTCTGATCAAAGCCTAGAGATGAACATTCAAAGTGAGTCCTCAGGCCTGCAATTGAACCAGACATGAAAAACTATATGAGGACACTTCCTGGTTGGAAGTGAACTCCCTTCAAGACATAGGTTGGTTTAGCATGAAAAATTAATTTTGAGAGGAGTGGAAATAGGTGGCAATGGCTCAGTGTCTGTCCTTACATTCAGGTGAGCTGGTGATACAGGAGAAGCTGGGGTAAGAAAAGTGGTAGACATTGCCCTCGCCCTGTCAAATACAGCTCATGGTTCATAGAGTCATAGAATCCCAGAATAGGTCAAAAAAAGACCCTTAAGATCACTGAGTCCAACCACTAACCCAGCACTGCCAAGTCTGCCACTAAACCATGTGCCTAAGCACCATGTCTTCATGTCATTTAAATACCTCTGGAAATAGTGATTCAACTGCTTTCCCTGGGCAGCCTGTTCCAGAGCTTGACAACACTTCTAGTCAAGAAATTTTTCCTAACATCCAATCTAAATATCCCCGGTGCAACCAAGATGAGGTTAATTTTAGGCTGAAAATTCAACTCTCTAAAATGTTTACGAACTTCAGATCTCAAAATAGTTGTCCAGCAGTGAACAATGGATGGGAGTTTCCCCAAGCAAGCTTGAGAACCTCTGTGTCAGACTTGTGCTCCCCAGAGAGCTGGCTTGCTCCAGCTGTAGCAAGCACTAGGGCTCTCAACCAGCTATTACTCCCACTAATGACATTTTTAGAGGGTGAAGACCTCATTGAATCCATTGATGCTGACCCATGGGGCTATATTTTCTCTGTGTTGCACAGTGAATTAGGCAGGAAACTGCTATTAAAGAAAAAAGGACATGTGTATATCCAGTTCCTAGCTCATAGGGTTGCTAACATAATCCATAATTTGAAAGAATTATGTCTTAAAGGCTATATTGTGATAGAGAAATCACTCATGATGAAACAATGTTTAAGTGGTGGGAAAAAAATTGGTTCTAATGTTAAATGAATTTCTCTAACACAGACTTTCAAGCAAGTATTACAGGATGAAAATTTCACACTTCAAAATGCCTAATTTAAAATAACAGCTTATATCATAGGTACTCTGGTTTACTGAAATGATGAGGCCTGTTCCTGTGAAGTGTCTGTCCCAATTCTTTTTGTCTGGATTGTGCTGCCCTGCTTAATCAAAATAAAACCTAAGACATCTACATTTACCTTTTTGATTAGTGATTATAATGATTATGAGTGGAATTACTATGCTGCTTTTTGCAAGAAGAGGTGGGTACCCATTAAAATACGAGTGACCTACCACCAATGGCATTATTTTAACTGACATCTGTGAGCATATTTTCTTAGGTTGCATCAAGACAGATGAGGGCCCTTTGTGCCCTTCTGACAGTGATGGCAATCATTAAAGATTTACCAAGGTCATTAAAGTGAGAAATAGCAGTAATGCAGAGCTGAATATCACCATCCCAGGTGGATTCAACTGAAGTGCAGAGAAAGCCAGCACAGAATTAGCCAAGATCCTTCACTACTTCCTTAACCTCATTTTAAAGAAGAAAAAGAAAAGGGAAAAAAAATCACCAACTTGTCTAAAATACATTAGAGAAACACATTTCACTTATGTGGAGGTATTACCAATGAAGGACATAATGCTTCCCTTCAGAGTAAAGCACTGCTTGTGCTTTCTTTCGTGTGGTACAACTCCTGGGAGCTGGTAGGGGGCCCAGGGTCACTGCACTTGTGCCAGCCCAGGAAGTGTCAGATTCTCTTGGGATGCTGCAGCAAATGGAGCAGGAGGTAGCTCATGAGCCATCCTTGAACAGGACTGGACATGCAAAGGGAGATCTTGAGGTGGAGCTGTCCTGGAAGCCCCAGGGACAACCTGCTTTGCATTTGTTGCCTGTGAGTATGCAGAGCAATTCCTTTGAGCCAGTAGGTTGCTACCTCACAGCCCACCAAACCTGGTGACTCGTTGCATGGCACCTGTCTTCCTCTTAGTGCTCTTTTTACTGAGCATGAACCAGAATTTTGCTGTTCAAATCCAATGCTAAAGCAACATCTCACCATATCTTTGAAATGTAGTCCTTATAGCACTGTAGTTATTTTTAGCAAAGACCAAAAGATGCTAAAATGCAAAGAAACAAACAGCTGCAGGCTTAATCAGGTTTAATATATTTAACTACAAGCCTGATGACTCATAAGACACACATCTTGCAAGAGCAGCTATATTTAAATTTTTCTAAGGTAAAAACAGAAGCTTTTTAAAATCGTTATCACACAGATGTTCAATTATAATAACACCTAGTGAACTGGCATCACAAAAATCATTGGAAAAAAGGTACAGGGAGCTTCTAACCTTGCTTTGATTATCCTGTTCATTATATCAAATGGAACAGGAAAGCGATCTCCTACGGAAATCAGTCACTGCTCTTGTTTTAATCCACCCCCTTTGATTTCCTGAGTAGCTCAGATTAAAGATAGACCTTCACTTCTGTCTGATGTGGTGCCTCGCTGTGGAGCTGTGAGAAGGAGCAGGAAACACAAAGCCTTTGTCTGCCAGGGCTGTGCTAACCAACCAACCCGTGTCCCAGGTATGGTGCCAGGCTGTTCAGTGGTGGTGGAAAAAATGCTTCTTGTCAGTCACCTGAAAAATGAAACAACTGAAAGCACTGAGCATGAGAAGGTTGGGGGGTTGAGGGCAAAAATAATCACAGGTTAAAAATAAACACTATGAAGATCACTCTGGGCATGCAAACACACACTTGCACACGTATATTTGTAAAAAAACAACTAATACACAACAGCTGTGAATGCTCCACTTGAGCCAATTACATGTGAGTAGTCTCCTGCATTATGAATGCTGGTTTAGTTGAAGCTGTGGGACTCTGAAGCTCAAGTCCCTTTCAAGATAACTTTTTCCAGTCATGCATATCCCAGTGAAAAAAACCCCACACTTCATGCTCCTATCTACTCACACCTGATATATTGGTCCTTCAGAGCCAGTCATAATTATCACATGATGCACAACAGTGAACATGTTTTGAACATATGTTTTACATGGTGCAATCAATCACGATGCAATTAATAATGCTAATAGTTGGTATACAGTAACAATGCACTCTCAAGCTTGTGCAGTGGTGAGATAATGTGCTTCCCAGGTCATTGGAGGCACTAATTTCACCTTCTGCCTCACGATGCTTCCAAGGCGTGTGTTATCTCAGGGTAACACATGTCTGCTGGTACCTGACTGTTTAATTACTGTACACAAAATTCCAAGTCAGAATAATTGTCATCTCAAGGTACTGCTGTGCACTGTAGGGTCCTCCTGGTGTAAGTAAGTAAGTTATGAAGGATATAGAATGACCTTGGTAGAGGTTTCTCTCCCAAACTGATGGCATCTCACAGCTTTAAAGCACAACCTGATGAAGAAAACAATATAACTATTGTAATTACATTCTCAGTTCAAAAATTCACAATGGTTTTGCAATTTCTTTTTAATATGGAATTTGTCTATGCAAAAGGTGTTTTTGGGAAATGCACAAACTAAAATCTCAAAATATTCTCCTTAGGCCATTTTTAGCAGTAGTGAATGTTTTTGTCATTCTTAAAGTTAGCCTTCCAGTTATTATCAACAAAAATACATGTACACACTCTTTGGAGCAAGGCTTGAAAATATGAGGTGAATGGGTTATGGAGACAGTATCCAACCCAATGAAATAGTTACATGAAGTGGAGCAGAGTACTAAGTTGGAGATATGGGAGTACTAAGTCTGAGATATGGGAAACCCAATCCTGTGTCTCCAGTAGGACCAGAATACAGACATGAGACACGAACATGAATCTGCTCTCCCTGGTTTGAACATCTGAAATACTGAGCATCTGCAGCAGAGGCCTTGTTACATACATACACCTGAAACCTGATCTCAGAGTTGAGATGCATTTCCTCATACAACTCAGCCTCATAACCAAAACCATTTCTACAAGTAATAAGATCTCTGATCAGCTGCCATTTTCTGTCACTCCAAAAACAAATAAAGACTGATCACTTAAATATCCACAGGCTTCGTAGTAATTTAGAAAAAGTATACAGTCATATCTAATTTGTGTTTATGTTTTTTAAACACTCAAATATTGTGAAGTATCCAGGCACATTTATATACTATAAATGAGGAACTTTGGGGCAAATGAGGAACTTCATGGAAACATAAGGCTTCACATAATCTCTATGCTGTTCAAAATTATGTGTGCACCACCCGTAGTATTCTGACCACTAGAGCAATTGGTCCTGACTTGTTGTGGGATGAAGATCCATCACTCAAATTACTTGATATTTGGGATGGCAATCCATTATCCAAGATACTCGATGTAGAGCGTAACGGAAAATATCTTACCATACCTCACTAAAGGAAGATACTTAATAATACAAAATAGAGCCCTAAAGGATGAACAAAGACAACTTAGTGCAGTCCCCAACCCAACAGCAGGTTCATTAATACCTAACCCAATCCTTAGAGATGTTTGTGCAACCCACGTTTACGTAATCAAAACTGCCTTAAATAAATGAGGATCCAAGGCACAGCAACAGTTATAGCTAAAGGACTAAAAGGTTAAGAAACTGACAACGATATCAGTTGGCTCTTAAAAAGGAATAGTCACAATCTTTTTTAATTTTTTTTCTGGAATCAGGTGATCTTCAAGAGACCCAAGGCATAGAAGCCCTTCTAATGGAGTATTTATGAATACATGCAACTTGAATTCTGATTTTGTTACTACTTATACAATATCTTTCAAGGCATCTAAAGCAATCAGGACTGCTCTAAAAACTGCTTTACTATTTAATAATTCTTTTTTTGTTCTTGATACATATGTAATTAAGCAAATGTAATTAAAAGTGATTTATGAGGATACCCAGTTCTACAAACTGGAATTTACATGGGCTCTATCAGCATTTGCAAGTCATCAGCACAAAAGGGATAGATTTCCTTGTACAAACAAATGTTTCTGAGATCCTCAGATCTATAGCAGAGGCATTTTAGGGGTTTTGCTTTGGCCTACAGTCAGTCTGATAGCCAGATTGAACATCCCCACTGTTCCCATGGCTCAGAGATGGCTCAAAAAGAGATGTTTGTTCAAATTCTCCTCTCTAGCAAACAATTACACAGTTTATTTCCCCTTTAAAGGAATGTAGTTCACAAGCAATAAAACTGTGCAGTGAACAGGGATATATTGGGATGATCAAGGGTTGAACTGAGCACCCCCGTCCACACTAAAACTGTGCTGCTTCTCCATCCTCAAGGGCAGATGTGCCTTCACTATGTATTTGTCACCAGCAGCCTTTCTGTCATACTGAGGAGTAAGTAGAAAAGTCCTGGTGGTGTCAAGAGTCACCATGAATATGATCAACAGTTTTTCACTATTTTGTGATAGACTCCTTTGGGAGTTACCTAGATGGGAAATTGTCCACTTACAGCTAAGTAGAGGTTGTTTGTAGGAGCACTCTCACACAGACACAAAAAAACCCCACCAACCTCAGCTCAAAATGCCCCCCAAAAAACCCTACTAAGCCCACATACTTTTATTGTTTGGATGGATATTTTTCAGCTCTAAAAGGTGTTGCCACAACTCTTACCCACCTGTGATTTTTCAGTGTTGCTTTCCATTACGCCCCTTCTCAGCTGCAAGAAAGGAGAAGAGTTATGAGCTCTTTCACAAAGGATTTAGCTTTATTTTACTCAGGATGAGAAATTAAGGATGCCCTGACTGACAGCATGTGGTTTCTATTTCTGTTTATAAGCAGCCTTACAATAGTAGGTCAAAAGGATTAGAGCAAGGTCACTGTTACTGTTTCGAGAGGAAACCAGGAATTGTAGATTCATTGCAGTGTTCTTGCTTTCCAAAGAAAGTGGATGTCTTATATGACAGGGTTTTTCAAACACCTGCTCTTTTTTGGTTCTCCAGGAATTGAAATAAAGGAAGGAATTGTGAGGTTATTTACCTATCTTTTATGCCTTTCATCCACTACAAAATAAACATTGTATAGAGAGGAAAAAAGTTAATTTGTTGTCTGATATAGGCCCTAAATTTTTTTTCTTGCAACTACAAAGCAAAGAAACAATGATAGTACAATGCACATTTTATTAAAGGCATAAAAAAACCCTACAGAGGAGCTATAATATCTCTGAGAAACATCATAAATACCATAAAAGAACAAAAGGTTCTCTGCAGTTCAGCCTTTTCTTATTCCTTTCCCTCACAATAGCCTGATCTTGCTGTTTATTAGCATCACAGGGGAAAAAAACCCTGCCCAATTCATGTAGTTTACATCAGTTTATCAATTGGTACCAATCTGTGACCTATCTGTTCAATACCAATGACTGAGCAGGTGAACCACTATGCTGGGCACTTGAAAAATGTTAATTTGCACACACAAACATCCAGGCTTCACACCATTTTGTCAGTCCTTTTCAAGCTGAGTCCTTTCTCTAAAGTTTCCCTGCAATTCCATGGTTGCTGTTTAATTTAGCTGATGGTTGTCTCCATCTTTTTAGCATGATGGGTGTTCAGTGCGACATGCACACTCAGCTTACACCTCCCTGTCTTACCAGCCATTATCCAGGCTACTTTGGAAAAGAAGGGATGTGTGTGTGCTATCCCTGTCTAGCCACCTCATGCATCCTATTCCTGAAAGCATGTCAGGATGGAGAAACTGCATCTGCAACACATGTAGAGCAAATGGGGCACACTTGAATTTTCTGGATTGCAGTGTAAGCCTCACTCTATTAGGACCTATTTCTCCTTCCAGAAAGAATAAAAAAAAAAGGACTGCAATGCTCCAGTTGCTTTTAATGGTTCAAAAATCATGTTCCCTTGAGTGAGAAGATAAGCTGACAGGATTTTTAATTAAAACTCACTCTTCCTCATCTTTATCCCAAAAGTCTGTTTCATGTTAAAAGCCAATCTTTCTATCATTCCCTGACACTCCAGATATGTCTTACAGACTACCTGTTTGCTCTCTTTCATAATGAAAGTAGGTTGCACATATATATTGTAAAATGGGACTGTACATGACCAGACACATCTTGACTTCAACTGTACAAACTTATTTGTGCCAACCAAGGTGCAAAATGACAGTATTGCTCTGCAGAGAAGAATTTTCTTAGAAAATGAATGCAGCACACTTCATATTGATACAGCCAAAAAAGCCTCCAGCAGTGAGTTGCACCCTGGCCTTCCAGCTGGGAAGGACTGAAATTATGGGTGCCCTCTGCAAATGTCAGCAGTGATGATGCTAATGAAACTCTTCTGTGGGGATGACACCTTAGAGGGAGGACAGGGATATACTTCATATCTCCCAGATCCACCAGCTATTGATGTGTTTGCAACTGTCTCTAACAGGCAGCTCAGGTGATTCTCCTGTACTGTGTGAGTGAGCTCACCTTTTAATGCTGTGGCACCTCCATGCATGTGTACTGCTGATGCTGACAGGGCTGTGGGGCTTGGCATCATCCTGCACCCACCAGTGCAGCTGTACTCCTTAGCCTGCTCATGAATACAGTGTCTCACTTCCAACAGGTTCCAAAGAATCAGATACATGTCCTCTAGTACTTGGCCCTGGAATGATTTTACACTGGAAGTGCATATTTGCAGAAAGAAGGAGAGAATGCTTCCAGGGAAACTAAAGATAAAAACTGAGTGGAAATGAACTCTCAGATGGATGTGTCATAGCAATGAAAAACTCCTAAAGAATCAAGTCCTGTCCAGGGACTTCACTGAAGTTACTCGAGGCATAAAATTTACTGTAAAGGTTATGAATGTCTTTGACCAAAACTAAACCAAAACTACTTCCAAATAACAACTAGAAGGTCAAAACCAGTGCTGACAAATGAATACAGTACTGTACCAACCACAAAACTATGCTTCCAAGGCAGCCTGGAAATCATCAGTGTGCTTTGCTCCTTGGCAAAAAATTTCACAGAACTGCAACATTTTTTTATTTTTTTTTAACAGATCCCATGGATGCACTTTGCTGTGCTCACAGCTGTATCAACAAAAGCAAACAAAAAAAAGTGAGCAAAAGTCTTGAGAAAATCTAGGAACACACTTATCCTTGCCTTTGATGGCAATATGTGTGGTATGTAAATAAGCTAGTTATGTAGGGTTTTTTGCATTAAAATAACCTAAGAAGCAAAACACTTAGTATAAAAAGAACCTAGACAAAGAAAGTTTCAGCAATTAAGCAGCACACTTAAATATGATGAACTGAGCAGTTTTGTTTGCCTTTTCCTCAGTCTGTGTTTGTATCATGGGATTTTTTGGAGGCGAGGAAAGTACTAAGGCACTGGGGAGATAATTTTCACTGGTTTTCTCCCTCTTCTCTTTTTATCATATGTTTTATTTATATGATGTTTTGTTTAGATTGGTTGGGTTTTTTAATTATTATTTTTACCACAATCATGTTTATGCTGCAATTTTCATTATTTTGCCCCGAACTCATTTGATTACTCATCACATTTTTGACTTTCATTTGCAGAACTATTATCTTTTGATCTTCTGCTGTTTTCCCGTATGTTTAAAGATTTCAAAACTAATTAAGACAATTAACTAAAAAAGACTAATCGCATTCATAAATGAGATGTGTTGCTTCTGATTAGCAGGTGGCTCTTTTCTGTTGTGGATACATAAAAGGAGATGGAAATGTGACAGACTTAGTTATATTTAATCTGGCCACTTCCTTCCAGACTGCTCTACTTTCCAGTTAACATTACTAATGACAATGCAACCTATGAAAGCTTCAGATTACATTTTGATTGTTTGTTTGTTTGTTTGGGTTTGTTAGCCTTTGCTATTTCTCATTTGGCAACAAACATCTCATTTGAAACCCTGGTCACTCTTAACTGAGAGTTGCCAAATTCTTTTTCTAAACATTTTGTCATTTCTGCTTATAGGTTTCAAGGTACCTGGGCAAAACATACTCAAAAGTAAGAAATCTATTTACAATTTTGATGTGCAATGAACGGTATAAATATTTTTAGTGATGATTTTTAAAGATGTTTAGAAAGACACCTTTTGCTCTTAGATTATCTTTTGCTGTATTTCAACACAAAAGAAGGCATATAACGCTTCTTTTCCTATATCCAAGATTTTTTCCATGTAATGCCAGAAACGCAACTCTGAATCAGCTGTTTCACTGTACTGTATTTTCCTTTTATTTAGGCTTCTTTCAATTTATGCTGTTCTATTTCCCCACTTATTACTTACTTAATCTTTACTGTACTGCCATTTTTTTGATACAGTATCTGCAACTCATCCCTTCTCCAAATCTTGAATTTTCTTCATTTAAGGAATTTTCTTGTTCACATACCAAATAAAACCTTGCCCAAATAAGACAACATCTGCATCCTTGATAAATCTCTCTTTAGTAATAATAAAGAGATACCAAAAAGTAGATTGTCTTTTCACTTGTATATGCATAATATCAGAGAAGAAAGGAAATAGTCAGACACATTTCACAAATTCACCTATTCAAAGTGCTGTGAAATCTAGATTACATTTTCCTGCTCATAGTTTTAGACTGATATTGTCCTTTATAATTAACTGTGTATGGTTATTTTTCAGTTACTATCAGTGTCTTGGTTGTTAATATTAGGCATAGGCATGCTAAACTCATAGCTCAGTACAAGCTTTCTTCAGGTCTTATGTATTTTCACATATTTTCTCCAGTGCTTCAGTATTATGTTTTTAAATGTGTAATTGATTGTTAGTCAAATGTATTGAAAAAAATATCAAAAAGCAATTTCTTTGTTGCCCTGGAAATCTCTGACAATTTTGCCATTGCATAAATAAGAACAACAACAAAAATATAACAGTGCAGCCACATGGTAGTATGGGAAATAACCAGTTTATAGATGCCTGAGGAATGGTGGTAACTTATAAATTTTATATCCAAAATACATATACTGCTTTGAAGTTTGTGAAAACAATTTAACAGTTTAAGGGTGTTTGGAGCCAATTTGTTTTTCAGAGGTTATTTCTTATAAAGAAGTTCAACATGAATCCAATATTGGCCACTCTCTGTTTTAGTGCTTACTGTGTAAAACTGTTTTCGATATGCTTACATCAGAATAATTCTACAAAAGATTGCCTGGGATTCATGCAAGTAAATGTTGGTTATATGGTCCAAGATGACTTATATAACACTAATGTTTTTGATGATGCAGCACTTTTAAGTGGAGGTATTTTAGAGTAAGCGAGAGGACTGAATAAAATAATTAAAAAGTCAGATCACAGAAATTAAATTATACTGAAGCAAAAGACCCAAAATTTTTTCCATACCAAATTCTGGTGTTTTGACTGTCTTCAGTGGAACTGATTACACGATTGTTGTGTAAAAATATAAGAAAGTAGTGTAATTTTTGAGACATCTAGTGTCTAGCAGCTTCATTTGTGTTGTCTTATGTAACCAAAAACTGGTGAGAGAATAATACATGCAGGATGGGACGACATCTGTTGCTGAAAGTAATGGTGCAGGTGAAAAATATGAAAAAACAAATCAACTGATATATGTGAGAGGTGATGAAGGTGCAGATTTTCATGGGAATCCAATAGCAAGAAGGGTTACCCTTCCTAACTCTCGCTCCCTTTTATCTCAGTTCTTCTCTATTCAGACATACACACTAAACAATAGGACTGAAATTCAAAGATGTGTAGCTTTTCAGATAGCAATAATGAAAAAGTATGCTAAATCCCAACCACAAATTAAAAGGACTACAATGGCATTCAAAATAGAAAAATGTGATACCAGGGGATTTTCTGAATTCAAAGCTTTAAATATATCCTTTATACTATTTTGAATAATAGTATGGTAGAATTCTAAAACAACTTCAGATTGGCTCATCTTTAACTCTTATTTTAGATATTTGTCTTCAGCAGAAAGCTTAGATGTATAAGGACTTGAGGATTTCACAAAGACTTCATGAGTGCAGCTACACACAAATACCTATTTGTTGTTCAATAAACAAAATCTGAAAGGTATCTTGGCCAATACATTTGAGTATGTGCTATTAGTATAGATGCTATTGAATACTAGCATCCTGCATCATCTGCACTGTTACAAGGAACCGTATGACTCAAGGACTGAGTAATGGGATATAGAGCCTTTCACCTCTAGGTCAATAGTTATAATCTGAAACAGACGGAGAGCCCAGGAGTCAATGCCAGGTATCTGGCACCAGTGAGAGAACAGGAAAGCCAAGAAATTGTCTGGGAAAATATGTAGTCTTTTTAAAATGAGTAAGTGGAAGTGTTTCAGTAAACAAGCTAAGGGAAAATGGTTCACAGCAACTTTTCATCTTTCTATGGCAATGGCAACTCATGTGGACTTAAAACTACTTGAAATTTTAAGCATTTACCACTCACACAAGGCATCAGACAATGCAAGTCATGTATCCCATAACTACTGAGGAAAGTCCTTAGCCTGTGCATATCAATACGCTCTGTGCATGTCACCCCTGTAACAACATAGTCTTCAACTGCTCTGACATAGCTCATCAAACCTGTAGAGAGTTGTGTATCACTGTCACAATAAGAGGCATTCAGAATTATTTACAGATCTGTTAACAGCCATTTGCTGGAAACTCCCAGCACAGCAGGTTTTCCAGTGATTTCATCTATGTTCTGATCTACGTGTGTGATTGTGCAGCTTCAACTTGTAAAGCATCACACCCACCACCACCCTCAAGGTAACAACCTGTACTGCACAGTCCTTGCAGAGTTTAAGTTGCAAAATACTGAATACCACTGTTACTGCCGCGATAGACTTTCCATTATGGAGATGCTAACATTGCATAAAAGTCAAAAATATGAAGGAAAAAAAGGATAGTTCAGTCATTCCGTATTATTCTGAAACATGTATAACCTCAACACCGCCAAGAATATCAAGGTAACAACCTGTACTGCACAGTCCTTGCAGAGTTTAAGTTGCAAAATACTGAATACCACTGTTACTGCCGCGATAGACTTTCCATTATGGAGATGCTAACATTGCATAAAAGTCAAAAATATGAAGGAAAAAAAGGATAGTTCAGTCATTCCGTATTATTCTGAAACATGTATAACCTCAACACCGCCAAGAATATCAATGGATCAAATAAAAGTCAAAAATATGAAGAAAAAAAAGGATAGTTCAGTCATTCTGTATTAGTCTGAAACACGTATAACCTCAACACCGCCAAGAATATCAATGGATCAGAGAAAAGGCATCAGGGTTACCTTTAGCTGGATACGTGATAGTGATGCACAGTAACCTGCAGATGTGCTATCCAGGTGACACATGACTACTCCTCTTTCTTCCATCTGCAATGTGTACAAATAGGGTCAGGAGGCTTGGACTGCAGAAATGTATACTGAGGATAAATTGAAGCTGTTTAACATTAATTTTCATAAACAGTTAGCTCATTTCTGGAAAGAGAATCTAGAGTAGTTTTTCTAGTGTTTATTATGAAACTCAAAGAACAAATAATCCCATTTGTGTGCTGCTAATCTTTAACCATGAGGACAGATCTATAAAAACACTCATTCTGCACAATGTATTAATCACCAGAACAAATCTATCAATCGGAATCTTCCCTACCATCACATGGATGAACTTTTATTAGTACAGTTAAACAGTGGAATTTAGTCTGGATTTATGATGCCTACTTGATGGTGTCATGCTCACCACAATAATACTACTATGAACTAGCCAATATAGACATTCTCCCATGACTTCTTCAGATATTCTGTATCTTTTATGTTTATTAAAGTTCAGATTTGCTAAACAAGGATCATGAATTTTTAAGACAACTGATTTTCCTTTCATAAAACCTGCATTATTTACCTAGATTACCAAATGACAAGTCTCAGCCCTTAGTATAGAAAGAAGACGTGTTAGTCCTCTCTATCTCCACAAAATTTTTATCTTGAAGTGCCCATTTAAACCAAGCCATTAAAAATAGTAACTGGAGGAACCATTGTTAATTTTTTTTTCATTTCTAGTGTGGTTTTTTTCACTCCTCAGAAGTGACTAATTTCTTGTGATTTATACATATGAGTAAAATGTATAGAAATATATGGAGATGAAGGTTTGAGTACCTTTACGTCAGCCACCCTTTGAATGTAAAAATACTCTTTTGATGATGAAAAAAAAGGACATTTCTTAATTTTCAATATTTTCTCCTAGTTTATTCTAAGACTCACAAAGACTGGCAGGCTCTGTACCCAAAATACTTTTCACTAGAAGAATACAAATAAGAATTTTTTTGGTTAAATAGTGTGTGGGGGTAATTCCCTTTAAAATGAAATTTAACTAAAGTGAAGAAAAGAATATAATTCCAAAATTAAAAACATCAAAACAATTACTTGGTGGGTTTTTCCCCATCTCCATCCTCCATTTTTGAGTAGTCAGAGACAAAAAGACATAGGGAGAAAAAGAAATTCTTTGAACCTGACATGATATCAGCTAGTTTCAGTCAGCTGAAGAGATATTTATCTTTCTCAACCCTCTCTTGCTTTTGTTCAGTGCAGGCAGATTTAGGATGTCAACACCAGGATTTTGGCACCTGTTCTCCCACCAGTTTTTAATGAGAATAGAACATCCAAATCCTCTTTGGACAGCTTTCAAAACAGCAGCCCTAACTTCTTTGTATGCCTTTTGGCTAACGCAAAGGTGGTCATTCCATTCTCAAAGCTAAGAGCCATGAGGACCTTTCCAGGGTGGTGCAGCCCACAGGACAAATACAGAGGAAGAGGCACAAGCCAGAACTGAGGTTCCCTCTGAGTCCCCCTCTCTGATGGGTAGCCTCTCACTCATGGGCACCTCACAGCCCTCCACTCCTTCCTAGCCCTCAAAAGGATCCTCCACCACCAGCAGGAACTAGAACATACCCACACTGACAGCAAGCTCTTGACAACCACACTGATGGTAGGAAAACCACACACACCTCCCTTCAAAGGTTTCTCCCAGCCCTACACCACATTCCTACACCCAGGAGGAATGGGCCCATCCCTGGGCATTTACTCAGGTTATCCCTCTGCCCCCACCTTCCCCTCCTGCATTTCCAAATTTGACTTTGATGGCAGAATCTGGCCAAGAGGTGAGTGGACTTGCCCCCACCAGGAGGGCTGCTTCCTCAGCCTGCTAGCCTCTTCCCTGACTGTGACAGAATGGGGGAAGAAAGGGGAGCAGAAAAGAAAGGCAGACAATAGGAACTGAAGAGGAAAGCAGGCAGGTAACTGTCTTTCTCTCACAATGCACCCTTGCAGAGCTGGGGGACATTTCTCTCATGCATTTGCCTAAACCAAATTACTAGCTGTTTGTTGGGTGTTTTTTTAAATCAGACCCTTTTGATATTCATAATCTCCATGAAGATAATTCATGGCGTTCTGTATAACATTACCAGACTGTAGAGCAGAGCTGGCTGAACTCACTGCACAGGGCCTTAGATTAAATGCAGGTAACAGTTATGAATTGTGAGTTGTAATTTACTGACTGCGGCAGGAGGGAGACAGAGGGCATGGTGTGGTTTTCACAGCATGAATTAGAGTTCTCTGGTGAAATGAGGGTGCTTTGTGCTGATTAAATTATACGAAATGTGCACCTGGGCCACATAAAGATCTGATGTTCTCTCCCTATAGTTTGACTGATAATATAAGTGATGTACATCATAATTTCTGCATCATCTGAAAGTTTAATACATGTAATTGTGAGCTGCTTTTCTTCTTTGAAATTGCAAACACAGCAAAATTGCAGGCTTGGTGCCACTGATGAGTCATTGTTGGCCTGCTGTATCTGTATTACAATGGCTATACATAAAGGGAACCATGACACCCTAGTTTACCATCATTATCTGTTTCCTTTTGAGTTGTTTCTACAGCTGAACAGCTCAGACAGAGCCTGGGTTAAGTAGCAGGGGGAGGAGGAGTTGAATTGGTAGCTTTTAATGGAGATGAGTTAGGTATGATCTCAGCCATCTAAAATATACAGTTATTTGCAAGACAGCTGGGAGCAAAGGCACTTACAAAACTATATATAAGGTGCACGTGTAACAGCAAAAGATCAAACATTAACAGATAAATGCAGAAAACTGGGTGTGTTAAGTAGCACAGCATCATTTTCTTTTGCATGTACCTACTGAAGTTTAGAATACAATATAGAAGAGAACTTAGACTATTTTGCTAAAATGGCAGCTACATCAAGATACTTTTAACATCCACCAAAAAAAAAAAAAAAAAAGCCAGTGTTGAAACACTCCACTGTCAATGATTTCTTCTTTAGTCTTGTTTTCATCACAACTCCAGAAGTCTGGGATATATATGTAGGCACATTATTCTTTTCAGATGCTTTAAATCTGAAAAATATGTGTTGAGTTAAAAACCCAGAATGTTCTAAATTGGAGGTTCATAGCATCACTTAAACTTTAAACAGCTGAAAGAAAATAAGTTACCAGAAGAATGTATTATTTGTTAGAATTAAAATGGGGGAATCCAAAGAGAAACATTCATATTCACTAGTTCAAATGGAGTAATACTCATCTTTGTGAACATTATAAAAAAAGAAATATTTGGGGGAAAAAGTCTATGAAAGTATAATCTGCAGTGTACAGGAAAAACTTGCACAAGAAGGCACTCCTGAGGAAGTGCTTGTTTGGCTCAGTGCTCGCTTCTGATATTGCAAACCCAATTTCTCTCTCATCTAAAACTTTGGAAAGCAAGTAGGGAAAAAGGTTCTTTCTTAATGTTCAGTCTTCCTTATGCAGATCACACCATGTATGTAGTTTTGCACAGAAATAAAACTCAATTGAATATGATGTTGTTACTGTTTAATTTCAATTTAGTCAAATTATGCCTATCCGTTGTTTACTTTGCAAAATCAGCTTTGAGGAGATATTGAAAAAAGTTATGGAGAACAGCTCAGACAAAAGTAAGCTCCAAAGAGCACTTTCATAACTGACCACCAAGGTGACTGTTACTGCAGGCCATAACACAGTAGATCACAGCCTTCGTTAACTACAGATCACTCTTGATGGGCACTGTAGCCTTGGAGAGAATGAACTCTTTGAATCAAGCTCATACTCCCTCTCCTAATCTTAAGAAAACACATTCCTCTAAATCATAGACCTGTTGTGTCTTTTACACAGCATCACTGTGATATACAGCAAGAACTCAATTAGGTAGACTGGTTATATAACCCTACACATGGTTAGTGTGAGGCTTGTGACAAGCTGTTGGGCACTGAAATATTACCTTCTGCTTATGGATAGATTTGGTATATCTATTGCAAAAAAATGTCATGGAAGATATTAGTAAAATGCATAACAACATACAGATTTTGATACTATTTTGTATGACAATGAACAACCAGTGTTATTGGCTTCATAAAAAAAGAGATTTTGTTTCCTATTTTGCTGATGTTATAGTAACACCTCTTTCTTTAAAAGCAGAAGTTTTCTTCTCTAATGTCTAAAACCTTCAAGGTGGTTAATTTATTTTCACATAATGTCATCCTAATTGGAAATGGAATCCAACGTATTTCATCTGGTATAAGGGTTTGCCATAATTTATTCTCTGAATAAAACTGAAAGCTTTTATTTCTTCCATGAAACTAAGTGAAAATAATAAAATATGATAACCTGCACAGGTTCAATTTAAAGTACAGCAAATATCAGCTCTCTTAGCATATGCTGTAAGCACTCACCATTTGTTTGATCAGCAATTGATACAAAGGAGGAAGTTCAGTTCAGAGTAAGCAGAGATGTGGTCCATAGAAATCCCTGGACAAGTGCTCTGACTAGTGCAAAACTACACAAGCTGCACATTGCATTGGTTTTCTTCAGACCTCAGAACCAGCTGAGACACAGCATACTTTTTTGCAGTCATACTGCCTTTTTTTTCTGAACTAAATAGTTGAGTATACTAAAGTTCATGAATAAGAGATGGCTGAATCTTGAAATTATTTCAGGCAGAGGACACTTTCATCATCTGAAATGAGAAATTTGGGCTTGACAATATATGGTCGTGGCATAAAAAAGAAAAAAGACTTACTCTTAGACAGAACTTAATTCTCACTGCTTTTTTAGGCTGCTAATAACAAACAGGAGAAGCAACAGAGCAAAGGACTGTATCAAAGCCTGATCAATCTTTCCACAAGCTGGAAGTTTGCAAAATTTTTGCAAATATATGAAGTTTGCAAATATGTGAAGGATCGTGGTATCAGTGTCCTGATTTCACAGAGCTTGCCAGGACTCAGTCCTTCTGCACCAAAAAACTAGCACAATAGTGAGCATGCCTACAGTGTCACTTACATTTTCAGTCTTCCCTGACAGTGATACCAGTCTAGATAAAAGCATTAGACTCTAGCTAGTGCTTTAACAACCATCATTTTTTTTCAGGTTATGAGCGATAATCAGAAAAAAATAAGCCAAAGGAGCATATGGACATGCAAAGTGCCAAAAGAAGGCTGTTGAAAGTAGGCTGGTCCTGGGAAGAAATCATGCACTGGACACAAAGACCATTGAGCCATAAATGAACAAAGCAGAAGGACACAACTGCTTATTTATTAAGCAATGCTCTGCCTCCCTTACTTGCAGTGCATAGTATCTCAATACAGTCTCACTGGGACCATTACCAGGGCAAATTACTGTTCAGCATGAATAAATGTGGAAAAGTCTGGGTCTAAGCATTTAAGTGTGGTGGGTTTTTTAATGTTTTAATGTGTTTTAAATTGTTTTTATTATTATGCACAGCTACATTATAGGGGCAATTCTCTATAGATGAGGCTGAGCCAAGCTCTCAGTTGAAAGGTCAAGGCTTGTAAGTGTTACTAATTAGGGACACAGGCACAGAGTGGGTTATGTTTCCTTAGATAAGGAAAAGGAAAGAGACCTAGCAGTTGTTTAACATTATATGAAGTCACTTCTCCTTCTCCATGGCAGAGTTTAAAAATATCATGTAACAGATGCCCTGGTTCTTAAGCTGCTTTCTGCCCTACCCAATAGGTGCAGAATCACAAAAAAGTCAGGTATATACTAGGTTATTTCAAACTTAAGAAGAAAGCTTATCTATCACAAAGGTTTTGTCAGTCTCCCAAGAAGAGAGGCTAATATGAGATTTCTGTCAGAATCCAGCTCAACGAATCAAATGTCAGTGTGGAGGAGGATGTGATGAGAATGCACTGGGTACAGAGAAGGCAGGAGGTGATATACAAAAGCTGAAAAGTCTATTTTGTGAGGTCACAGAGGTGACAGTTGAGACCACTGAATCAGAATGGTCTTTTCAGGTTGCAATTCTCATCAGGGTGAGGGATGCTCTCTTTTAAAGAAAAAAACGTTGCTACTATTACATGGTACAGCTGGTATGCAAGTGTAACTGGAAATGAGAACAAAAAATTCAGCACTACTATCGTTAACCTTTCCTTACAATACCAGAAATCACTGTGAATATTTGCAACTCAGGAATTTATGGCCTCTGATAGCCATACTCAGTCTAGTTAGACAAAGGGTAGTGCCTGCTACTTAACAGGTTACATTTGATATAGGCCTACACCATCACCTTGTACCACTTTCAAGAAGATCAGCTACTAACAAAGTGAAAAAGAAGCTTATTGAAAGGCAATATTCAAAAGAAGCTTATTAGAGAATGACAGCTAATTGTTTCCTTCCAAATCACAGGCTAACCCAGAAGGTTGAAACTTGCCTCTGAGACAAACACCCAGACCTCAGCTCCTGTTATTAAGGTGATAGAGACTGATAATTTACAGAAGTGAATGTAGAGATTATACTCTTACAGCTTTAGATTGCTTTGTCTAAATTAATAACAACTGTGAATAAAAGGCATCAAGTCCAGCTGTAGTCTCACACTTAGATTTTCCATTAGTGTCACTGGCCTCCCAGGGGTCTCTTCTTATACTCCATATGTTTATGGACAAAACATAAATGACCCTATATGCATCAGTTGTGCTCAGTGAGAATCTCTCTCTCCTGCTCTGCTATCCATCAAAATTATTCCCTGTGATTACACTGTAGTCATGCCAGAAAGACAGTCATACCTTGAAATGCTAACTAAAAGGCCTACCAACTAATCCAGGAAACCTTATTCATGCAAGCAGGCTCAGTGTGAAACACGACTACTGCAGCTGATGAGGCTATTGCACCTGCATGTGTAAGTGGCACAAGAGCCTCTTGCAGACAGATCCCTCCCAGTTTCCACTTAGCTTTTCCTTTTTGCTGCTCAGCATGCAGTTAGTTTATGAGAAATAGGGGGTGTGCATGATGAAGGCACATATAGACTGTGTGAAATAATAAACCTCTTACTTCCACTTGAGTCACAGAGAAGCATTGGTCCTGTCGTGAAACTCCAGCTTCAGTGCCGAGCTCTACCTCAGGGATTCTTGCTTAACCCGGGATGGGGTCACCAGGCTGCCTGGGGAACACAGGTAATACTGGAATACACATTAGCATCACCTCTGAGAACATCATGTGGTTGAATTTATTTTGCCGCTGTGACTTGAAAGATCAAATAATCAACAAGAGATGTTGCCAAATGGATGTTTCTCAATTATATTAAAGTGTCCATTCTAGAGTTGTACTTAGGTCCTTAAAGCTTGTAACAAGGAGTTTCCAGGAAGGTAACTGGGAAAAATGTGCTTGTCAAGTATATATATTTGCTGTCCATAAATGCTAAGTAACTGACTAGTTAGAACCTAAAATTCAGGAGAAACTGAGCTTAGCTGCTCCCAATCACAGTACTGCTGAGAATTAGTCTTCAATACACTGTCTAGTCATTTGGTCATCAGCTTGTCTGTGGCTCTGACAGTTAGCAATATCATGTTGCTTGATGGGTTTATGATGTGGACAAACATGCACTACAGAGTAAAACATGCCTATTGAAACTAATTTCCAGTGTGACCTATGGCAGGATTAAACTGAGGTCTTCAAAGGTGAAAGGAGAGTGCATCAATCAACTGTGCCTTATAAGTACCACATCAGCCATAGAACACGTATCGAATACAATTAATTGCTAAATCAACTTACCCACACATTATAATTAAATATTATTTATTGATTTGCAATCAATCTGTTGCAATCAAGCTGGTTTTGTGCAGAGGTTTCGATGTATTTGTCTCACATACAGACAATAGCTTGAGATTTTATTGATGCTAAAATAAAACCTTGCAGCCTCTAACTATTAGGCTTCCTCTGTTCTATAAAAGAAAAGAAAAATCAGTGTAACAAAACATGCCTTTAGATGGGTATATGCAATAGATTCTGAAATGATCTTCTCTGGACACTTATTCCGGACTTCAGAGTACCTATTCATTTTAAATTATGGCACTTGTAAAGAGACTTAAACTCAATTAAAATAAAAGACAATATCCATTTAAAATTAAAAGCACCCATGTTAACACATGCACTGTCAAAATATCTGTCTGCATTGAAGGAGGCCTTCCAGGCAGAAAAAGCCTCAAAGGAAAAGCTTTGTTGAATGCCATCACTACATTAAATTAGCAAATTCTGAAAAAACACCAAAATTCAACATTATTAAAATATGTTTAATAATAAAGAGAAAAATTCAGGAAAGAAGCAAAACAAAGCCACATTACAGAACAGTCTAATGGTCTGTTCCCTACTATAAATATAACTGTTTGTCAATAGCATTATGGAAATGGGTTTAGTCCATTTATTGAAAATTCAACAGTAGCAGGAAAATGCCAGAAAGAGGCAAACTCTCAGCACCAGTGTCAAAAAAACTTTTTATGTCACACTGCATGTTATGTTTGGAGACATCAATGAATACTGAAAGATTTTATAGAAAATTTCCACTTGCCCAAATGAGTTTAAGAAAAAGAAAAATGTGCAGAATTAGGAACATTATTCCTTACCTATTTAAATTGATTTACGAGAGTCAGTAAGACAAATCAAACAGGTAAGAGAAGCAGTGATCTCTGATAGTTATCAGAAAGACACAACTGCATAGAAAGGAAAAATGAAAATTGATTGACAAAACCAATAATACAATTATTACAAGCAGATCCCATTAAGTAAGAATATATGAAGTATCTAGAGAAAATATTGTCATCTTATTATATAAAAATATTCTCAAAACTATTATGTGTTCAAAAAAGCCCATATCTAATTTATATGAGATTGGTATGGAGCACTAAGTTTATGTCTAGGGATTAAATGCATAACACCTTTACACTTTTTTTTCATCCTGTTCCACTGTTCTTTTGTGACTTTCTCCTCCATTTTTCCCTGTACAATGGGTCTCATGCTGGACTTTCTAGGGAAAGGAGCTATCCTGGGGACATGGATTAGTGGCAATATTATTGTGCTATTGATTGAACTCAATGATTTTTTACAAATTTAATAATTCTATGATCCACAGCTGTAATATCTGGAAGAACTATCCTTGTGAAGAATAAACATTTTGTCCAAAACCAAAATATCTATCAACAAATTGGAGTTCTTAATACTTTTCCCACTGTTTGCGATTAGTTCAATGAAAACTTTCACGTAATCAGGACAGCTCACCGTTTGTCTGGACATTTTGGCTTTTTTGTTTTTTTCTAATTTGCAATGCTTTGGTTAGGCACAATTTTGCTTGATGTTTTAGATTAATTTCTTATGCACTAATTCTGCAGAAGCTGTGCAAATACCCTGATGGCTAGAAATGCACTCAAGTCACTGACTTCAATGCAAATTAAGTACGTTTTTGGATGGGTACTGCATAAAATAGGTTATCATTGTGAATATTATGAATTCAAAACTCACTTCCCATTTTTGTCCCACAAAATTAGCATAACATTTATTGCTCCAGTGAATATTCCCTTTATATTCTGTAGAATATTCATGAAAATTAAATGGAAAAGAGGTACAATCAGCTTCATTAAAAATTCAAATGAATGTTTGCTATTTTTGGCAACATTCCTCACACATCATTAAAAACCAAAACAGTTATTCCATGAGAAATGTAAGTGTAAACAAACAAACAAAAAAAAAAATGCCCTGTAACTCCCCCTCCCTGTGACCCTCCACTGAAACAGTCCCCTCCTGCTTCCTGCACTCAGCACAACCCCTCTCCCACCCTCCACAAGGCAGGCCCCTTTTCCCATCCCCCCCATTCCTCCTCAAGGAGGAAGATTCCCTGCTGAGTGACAGAGGTGTCACTGGCTGGTGACATACTCCGTGGAGCAGCACCTGTTTCCAGGAATCACATCCCTTTGGGATTTGCTGCTCCCAAGAGATTTGGTTGATGTTGGCCAGCACGTTCATCAGCTTTGGGAAGCAGGAAGAAGGGTGGAGGCTGACAAGATGATTGCATGAAGTAAGTAATACTAGAGAGAGCCACAGTCTGCTCCACCATTATTCATTTCCTACTCTTCTGTCAGCTGCATGTCATGAACAATGAATTCATTTTATGATGGAGTGGGATTCTCCAAAAGGAAAAGGAGAAAGAAAATCCCAAACTTTATAAAGTAAGTGTGGGCCCTCTCACTGCGTACTGTCTTGCACTCTGAAGATAAATAAATAAACGTAGGAACTGTGCAGCAAGAAGCACCTACCAACACCAGCAGCCAAGGAGGTGCCCATGGGAACCAAGGAAGATGCAACATGGGTCCATTGGGTCGACCAGGTGGAGGGAAGACTGCACAATTTTTTCAGGATCAGGCATGTATTCAAGTTTCCTCTGACACTTGCTTAACATTCTCTCAGTGTATCTCTCTCTGTTCTGTAAAATATTTTTGGAAGTGTCCAGCATTTATTGAGTACATGCACACCTAAGACTCCTGAAAAAGCAACACTGTCATGGCAACCACATTGATGTGATGGGGTCTTCCAAGACAATCTTTTGCACAAAGGCATGAGGAGATTGTAGTCAGCTTTGCTAATGGAAAAAAGCCCCACAAAAATAGGCATAAAACCTCTTACAGAGACAGACTCAGAAAGATCAATTCCATTTAGACCACTCTTTAACCCAGAAAGTTACTGTTAGAAAAAGTGGTTTGGAACAAAAAAAATAAAAATTCAAATAACTATTTTAATATCACAAAGATCAGGGGAGCTCATTCCAATGTTCTGGATTGGCTGCCTTTGCTCTTCTCAAGAAGAGTGTTTGGATTCTGAAAATTCATGAACTTTAGTATAAAAAATATAGAGATGGGGTTTGAGTCCTCCTGAAAAAAAACCTTCACATGCTAGTTTCAGGGAATAAAATGGACACTTTAGGGAATACAATGAAGATTTAAGATATAAATGCTAGTATTATCTGTCACATGCATGTATAAAACCCAAACAGCAACCCTTTACAAAAAGGCAGAAAAGATGTTATTGCAAAACTACATTCTTTCTCTTTAAAACTGAACAAAAAAACCACAAAACAAACAAACAAAAAACCCACCAAAAAAACCCAAAAAAAACCCAAAAATAAATGCAACCAAACAAACCCAAAACTACTACTACAAAGAAAACAGAAAAGCAGTGTCTCCCCCAGTAAAGATGTATTTTAAATGGAACACAGTCTATAACTGGCCTTGAATACAAAGCTAAGAAAGTAATCAGCAAATTATTGTTACCAATTTCCAGGAAAAAAGAAAGTACTTAAAAATATAAAATCCAATTCACTGAATTCACACAATAGTGAAAGATAACTTTCAGCCTGATGACCTCCTCCTCGTACATAAACAGCAAATATTACAAACAACAGGAAAATAATTTTTTACCTTCTGAAAATGTAAGAGCGTGGCATGTACCACACAAATGGACTCTATGGAAAATGTGCAGGTTTAAGACATCTTCATTCTAATATTTAGAGCCTTTATAGCAGTATGAGCCTATAAGTAATTTTATATGTATATATATAAAGTCATAATATTTTAGCATAGTAGTCTGACATTTATGTTTACAATTACTAGAATCATTATTGTTGTCACAAATACCTGATATTGTTACTTCATACTTGAGTTAGAAGTTGTTCTTCAAGACAGATAACATAATCAAAGCAGTAGACATCAGACTTTGGGCACAGGAAAGCATTTTCAAAATGAGATGTCTCTATGAACCCGTCCATAGTATGTGACTGTTTTCCTTCAAAAAATACAAATATGCAAATCTCTATCAACATATTCACTCCAGCAGAGCAAAGAGCAGAAAAGCAACAGACAACAAGTGGCAAAATAACTGGCAATATAAAGCCACTCAACGGCTTTGCGATTCAATTTTTTTTCTTACTTCTGTTACTTATAAACTTCTGTTATCTTCAGACACCACTTTCCACAGTAACATCAAAATTAACTTTACACATTAGCAGTCTGTCTGTACTGAAAGTCTTGAGAGCTCTGCCACTATAAATATACTGAACCAAATAATGAGGTCCAAGAAAATGGCACATTTGGTTCCCTGTATAAAGAGGGAAAAAATTATGTGACACCTTAACCTGGCCAAAATCAAGTCAGGTCAGAAACAGATGGTAACCAGTTCACCAGTTCAGCCAATTATGTACACAACTTGATGAACACTGAAAAACACTTAACATCTTGCCTGGAGTGAGTGGACCACACAGCCTGGGGACACCTGTGTGTTTCAGGGTAGCAGAGCAGTAAGGAGCAAGGGAGCTGCACTTCTAAACCAACTCTGTGCCAGCAAGGCATATTCCACAGATAAATCATCCCCCTCTGCCTTCAGGCCCACCTTTCATAACCCCAATGCACACAAATAATCTTTAGTTACTTCTCCCTGATATTTATTGCTGCTTAAAATATGAAACGCCTCACCCAACAATGCAGTTTTTACAAAGCAACTTGATGAAGGCTGTTATGCAAAACCACAGCTTGGCATCAATGGCCATGAAAGGCTGTCAGTGATCCATCTGAAATGCCAATACATCATTTCAAATACTCTTACTCAGAGCCACTTGAATAACCAAAAGCAGAAAAATCAAAGGAATTGCTCTCCCTTTTTCAGAAAAATTGGAGAGGAAATAGAAAGGCATTTAAGTCTCTCCCTAGAAGCAACCCAATCACATTAAAATGGCATACTTCAGAAGATGGTGAAGAAGGAGACAGTGTGTGTTTCAGGCAAGTTGAGTGAGGAACCTAGAAGAGCATGATAGACCTGTTGAGTAGGAAAACTGGCAGTTAAAATAAGAAGAGTTAGAAACTAGAAAAGAGCTAGAACCCAAATTAGTTCTCTAAGCACTGTGCCCACTTCCTGAAAGAAGAGCACCCAAAAAGCACAATACTGGCAACAGCACTCTCAGCCTCCTCTTCTGAGTCATTATCTAACAGAGCCTTTGCTTTGGGTCTCATGAAAATATTAACTGTGGAAAGAAAAGCCAGCCCAGCCAGGAGGTGCAAGTGATGTTAACCTAGAAGCCAAGAAGGAGAATAAAAGCAAACAAAATTCAGCAGTGCTTGGGGAAACAGGTTTCTTCAGATATCTCTCATGGCCCCAGGCAGAGAGCAAAGATCTTGTGTTGCATTTCTACCCTCCTGTGATGGTACTGATAGCACCCATGGGCTATCATGGAAGGAGCTCCATATTTCTGAAGATACCTACCTAGTGTTCCCTTCCTCTCTTTGATTAACTCCCCCTTGTGCTAGACTTTTTGGTGTCTTAGTTGGGATGCAAGTGCCGAATCTCTTTAGGCAATACACCCTCTCTCTCTTTGAAAGCACCCAGGGCTGCTATGATGTCAAATCTGCAGAGAAAAAGAAAGGAAACCTGTGCCCTTCAACCACATTGGCCAGCTTCATTTAAAAGGGAAAGTCCTTGGGAAAAATAAAATATGTACAGAATAAATATCCAGAAAACCAAACAAATTTCCTTCTGGCTCACTTTTCCACCAGTTTCTAAGTATTTTCACAAAGCCTGATTCCACTGAAATTCATGAGTCTCCTGTGGCATTTGGGAAGGAAGAGAAAATGAATGTAGAGTACTCAAATACCATGCAAAAGTCTCTGTTTCTGGTAAGACTACTCTATTAGTTTATTTTGTCTGCCATTTTTATCTGTGTACAAAATTACATATGGCTTTAATGTGAGATTAATGAGACTGGGCACTTCTGGATCATATAGCACTGGCTACTCTGCTACATAGGTATTTTTATACTGAAATGATACTGAATCAACAATAAAACCTCCAAGCACTTCTAAAAAAAACCCCACTTCATATAATTAAATAAAGGTTCAAGAATTTTTTAAAAAATCTTTGAGAAGTTGGGGAAAAAATAAATTATTTATATTAAATATATATATCTATATGCTGAATGTGTATTCTTTGGTGTTATTGAATGCTTATAATGCGGGAATAATATGACTTCTTTTAAACTTCAACAATTTTAAGCACAATAGTACTTTTGTTCTTGCTTATTCTGTTTGTTGTACAATATTTTTTCCCATCATGACTGTATCTGTTATCCCACACTATTAAAAGTTTCCAATAGTGTTATTTTTCTTTGGAGCAGAGACACTACTAGAAAACATAACAAACTTTTAAATGGTGAACTTTTCACTTATTGATGATGAATTATTAAAATTTAATCCTATTTCAATTACTCACTCTAGAAACCTCTCTTTTCAGCAAATTCAACGTTCTCTGAAAATAATACTTCCAAATATAACATAAAATCTGCAGCTTTTGGTTCCATTTTCATAACGGTTGAGGCAAAAATTCAGAGATGAAAGGTATCTTAAGGTAAGAAGACAATGACCACAGAACATATAACTGATGTGCAGATGAATACCTAAAGGCTTTTATCATAGTCTTATTTGCTACTTTTATCCTCAGGCTTCTCTTCCAGAGTTCTCTAGTTGCAAAAAGTGACAAAGTTAAAAGGATAGTTCCTTCCAAGTGATTTTCCTCTGAAGTTCTTTATATAGGCTAAAGACCCAGTCAGTTGCCATCCTGAATCTGTACCTGCCCTGGCAAACGCAGGAATAATGTAAACTGCTGGAATGGGATATTGCAAGCATTTCAATACAGTGCAACAACCACTGCACTACACCGGTAGGAAACCTAATGAACTGCTAGTGGATTTGAAAATGGCTGGTCTTATTAAACCTCCTGATGCTAGTAGGATCAGCCAATGTGTTTTAACTCAAAGGATATTTTAAAGATTTTCTTTTTAAGCTCAAAACTCACACAGCTTTCAGGTTTTTTTCAAAGACATTGATGTCTTTTGGGGCTTTTTTACATCCAGTTTTCTTGCTCTTTTTTTTTTCTTTCTGCTACTGAGCACAGTAATGATATCAAGATACATTTTGGTTTAACTTTTTCTGAATTTTCTCCACTTTTTTTTTCTGATACTGTCTCCTGAAATAATCTTTCCTGCTATTTTATATAAAGCAACTCATATAGTCCATCATTTCTCACAATAAGGGACTGAGATTCCAATTTCATAGAAGTGTGATTTAAAACATTGCTCCTTTGCCCAAAAACTTCAGCAGTCATTTTTGTACTATACCAGTTCCTTAGGCCCCAGTTGGGCTGGAGCTAAGATCTATGCAAACATACAAATGCAGGGGGTTCATCTTTGAAGTGGTCACTCAGTATCACCCAATAAAAGACTATCAAAAAGGAAAAGTGCTTTTGAATATTTCCTCATTTCCATGTGGTGCAGAAGCACACCAGCCTTTGCTTAATATTCACACACCCTTCAAAGCTATAAGATTTAAAACATTTCTAAATGCTGTATATACTGAAACAATTGTCCAGTACTTCAAAGCTCCTGGTTTTAAGTCTTTTGTTATCACTACCATTCAAGAAAAAGTATTTATACAACATTGTCAAACAAAAGTTATATTTGCAGCTAATCTGACATAGTTTTTGAACAGATGATAATAAAAATCTATTGCATCCTGTTTATTTTCTGAAAAGGTGAAACAAGATCAGATCAGGCATTTTAGTTCTGAAAAACTTTAAAAACATTGACATTATTTATATTATTTCAATATTGAGTATTTTTCAGCTCTAAACTAGGAAAGGTGCAGCGTAAAATTAAACAAGCTTTCCAAAAGAGTGCAAGAAAGGTAAGGCCAGCTGACAATCTGTCAAACTCTTAAGACTCATAAGCTAGTCCTGACAGAGTATGTGAACCAGAAGCACTAAGATGTATTCATCCACAAATTCATATGATTGAGAAAAACTTAAAAAAAAATAATACCAAGTTCTTCACAGAAGCCTCATACTAATACAAAAGAAACTTACTAGCACCTATTGCTTGACTGGTAGTTGGAACTCCCTTCATTAATTCATTCAAATACTACTGAGAGGGTTATGCAAGTGTTTTCCACTAGTTTTGCAAGTATTTAATCTTCAGTCCACATGGCAGGTTGGAAACATGTTTAAAAAAACCTAATAATTCACCTTGTCAGGACATATCATTAGTTTTACAAAGCAAAAATAATTTGCCTTGCTGTACATAATGTACTACATATCCAAATAAACCCCTAACTAGATGAATTAGAGAAAAGGATTAGATATCGAGTGAATGCATATGAAATTCAAAGACCTGAGTTTTGAATTTGATGGCACAAAAAAATGTTGCCCCCCACAACAGTGAAACAAATTATCCTTCAACAACCCCTTCCTCATACAAAAGCAGACAGACCTACCTTGAATCTGCTGTGTTTGCCAGACCTCAAATGTAATCTGTTTGGCATTTGAAATCAACCAAGAAAAATATATTAGCCCTAATTTTTACAGCTGGATATATACTCTTGGACAGAAATGCACAGGAGCTGGAAGCTTTGGCAGTTTAACAATCAATTGACCATCTTCAGTTGAGAAGACCTGAGAAGAAGCCATTCAGGGCTGAGATTGAGCCCTTGGGTTGGATATCAGGTCATGCAATCCCCCAGGTTTTTGAACTATCCCTCTCAGTGTCTAGTACCAATCTAGTCCTTAGTTAAAGCAGCAGTTTAGTCTCACATTGGTTTAGCCACTGGGAAACAGTTTGTGGTCAAAAGACAACTGTCAGACACTACAGAGTATTGGGCATGGATGCTGCCCAGTGTTGCCTATGTTAGGTGAAATGAGAAATCAAAGACTCAGTTTATGCACATCTTAAAGACATGTATAAACTGGAAGTTCTTTGTAACCCTGAATAACCCATGGCATTTCAAAACTAATGTCAAAACTAATAACTTTGTCTCATCCTCAGCATGATTTTTCCTGAGTTTATATTTTGGAGTCATCCCACAACAAAATAGTTTGAATTCACATTCTTGGAATCAAAATATAAAAATTTAAAACATACAACTTCATTACATACATTTGATTGTTATCTAGTCTTGTTGAGATTGCAGGGAAATATAATGAAAAACAACAATAACATTAGCATGACAGCGAAACACTCCCTAGTTTAGCCTCATATCCAGACATACTCAATGCAATTCTATATGAGAACTTGGAAAATATGACTTTCTTCACAGCCACACAACTTCCACTGGACAGCATATACATTTCACAGTTGTCTACACTAATTCCTATTTAAATAATTAATTTACTAGTACACATCTAAATTTCATAGATCAAATACAATATTAATAAACAAAGATACAATTTCTGAGTAGAGATTCTAGAAGCACCAAAATAGCTTTTATTTTTACTTCCATTCTCTGTTTTCCAAGTTGAGTTAAGCAGATCCTGTGTCACTGAAAGCAACTTCTGAAACCCATGCAAGAATGTCAGCAACTCTACCACTTGTATATAATTTTCTACATCCTGAAAACAGCAATTTACATTAAAGTAGGACTGAAATGTCATGACACGGCAGAATTACAATTACTTGGATGTTTAAACTGTGTTTTCCTGTTTTTCAAAGTATTTTTGTTCCTTTAAAGATTAGATTATATTCTAAATTCCTGAGGTTTATGAAGATTACTTTTAGTAGGATTGCCAAAATTCTTGTAATATTTAGCAACTAGACTTTAACTGTTACATTATCAAGGAAAAACATTTTAAAAAACCCTTAAGCTTAGTTCCAGCTTCATTTCTGGAATAAATGCAAACACATTTGAGTTCCCTTTCACTTAAATATTGAAAGTTGGAATCAATAGTGATGCCACTATTCAAAAGAAAAAGGCCTTGCAAATACTATATTTTTTGAGTAAACACACAGAGGGGTAAGAATCCACCCTACAAGATAGCCTGTTTTAATATAGTAGGAAAAAATTTTTAAAAATCAGCTCAGCACAACAGCTATATTCTGGGTTTAAGCAGAACCTGCATTTTTAAAGTGCAGAAATAATCAAAATAGCAAAAAGATTTGCAAACTTTTTGAGATATTACTGTGGTTAATGAAGTGAGAGGTGAAAGTAAGTGATCCAAAAAATATTTTGCCATAAAATTGTGTCCCATTACAATCTACTGCCAAATGAGAAGATAACAGAGACACTGAAGGATTTGTTACTGTGACTGATTTTGTTTAACAGTTTCATACAAGTTGTTTGGAAAAATGAAAGTGGCTGTAGGTTGTCAAAAATTGCAGATTTATTAAAAATGAGGAAAAATAGATGGAACCATGTCGGGCTAGGAAACAAACACAAGGAATCTGAATAGAGTAGGACAATAGGGATTGAGAGATCATGTGCAGTGTCAAGAGATATGATATAATGCCTTTAGGGAGGCCCAGCAAAGGATTAAAAATAACTCAAGTTTGACAAGTCACAGGGAAGATGAATCATGGATAATGACAAAAAGAAACAGCATGAAGACAGGATCACAGAATTTGTGTCCCCCAGCAGTAAGAAAGTCAAAAGGTCAGTGAAGAATTGGTAGGTGAATCAGGCAGCTATGCTGTGTATTCTCATCAAATAAACAGTTTTCAAGTTTTAGAAGAGCAGTAAATTTACAGACTTTATATACTTTTAAAAGGGAGAAGTGATTTGTTTGAGAAAATTCATTTTCAGTCCAGCCAGAATTCCCTTTGCTTTTGCTACCAAGATTGCATAACACACCTGGAGAAAACAGCAGTTGGAGAAAATAACAGTTAAAACTGATAACCAAGAAACTGGTCAGTGACTACCATTACGAACATACAGGTGGTAAAAGAATTGGAAGTGCAGTTTCTTTTCTCTCTTTTGGAAGATTATCTACTTAAGAGACTGGTTTACAAAATGTTAGCTGTGTTGTGCACAGTTAGTTTCTTTTGGGATTTTTTCTTCTTATGGCAGGGAAAAGGGTAAAAAGACGAGGAGAAAGCAATGCTCACAGAAGCACTGCTCACAAACTGAAATGTCTGAAAAGGGAAATGTGTCATTGCCAGAACAATGAACCAGTTCTCAGATTTTCAGGATTAGAAGACAGAAGCTTCATCTAGTAAGATCCTAGGACTCTCATATTTTCAAGACCAGATGAATATGCACAGAAATACATGTTTACACCCCCTCAAACTTCAAACTCTTTCAGACATTCTTCAGACAGCCTGGAAAATGACTACTTAAATTAGTATGAGCAGAAAGCACGAAGATGAAAAAGAGAAAGAAGAAAAACAGAAGAAAAAGAAAATTTAACTACATGGTCTTTGTTTTTATAATCAGTGCTTTAAAATGTGGGAAAAGAGGCAGGAAAGAAAGATCCGAAAACAAACCATGCCTAGTAGCAGAGAACAGAAGTACAGTGTTGTCACTGCTTTTCACAGCTGATATTGTGTTGAGTGGTCTATCTTCAGGAATTAATTCTTTTCAGACACTCTTTGGCAATGGTTCTCTGAAATATTACAGGCCTTGCAACACAAACAACATGCATAATTTCTGAGCAGTGGATATTGCCTCATTGTCCAGCAAAAACAGGCTAGAGCTCTGCAATTTTTCTCTGTGCCATTCAAGGTGAAGCAAAAGCACCATGTCTTTGGTATCTAAATGCCCAATGAAATACTAAGGCCTTTTTCTGCTTTTAATCTTGTTTGCTTTTTATTGTTTTCTGTCGTGCTTATTCTCAAGGCTTAGTACTGTATTTCACAAACAGAATTCTCAATAACTGTATGTTATAAAGTCATGCATATGCCACAGACTGAACTATTTGTACTTACTATGCCAGTTAGAAATGTCTCTGATGGTGAAATCATACTAAAAAAAGTAGAACAATTTTTTCAACTGTCAAACAATGTTTCAAAGTAAATATATCTTCCTCTGAATAGCAAGACTTTCTTCCTTTTTTTTTCCCTTAAAAAGATGTGCACTGACTTTGTGAATTGCTTTGTTTTAAGTAAAGTCACTTCTCTGCCTGAAGGCATAAATATTAGATAAAGATTAGCTTTCATTTAAAGAGTGATAAATTGTTTTTATGTCGCTTAGTCATTAAAATACATTCATTTTTTACTTAGTTTCAAACTGTTGGGATTTATTGACATTTTGAGTGTTCCCAGAAAGTGAAAGAACAGTTCCAAGCTTAGTTTCAGCAGGGCAGACTACTTCAAAATCACAAACCCAAGCTATTAATGATGGAAAGAAAGCATTTGTTTTGATGTATCTGTTAATTCATGCAAGTTACATTTGGACCTGCACATTGGACTGATCAGAAACAGCAGATTTGCCAATAAAAACAATTAGTAAAACCACTAAGCCCCTTTTTTCTTGCTTCTTGAACAAAAAGGCGTTGATTATGAGAATTTATGGTAGAAAGCTGAATATCCTGTATCATTACAATAAAATATGTATAATCTTCTGAAGCAAAGCACTTCATGATACAGCCTTAATGGGGAGCAGAACAAAACCCCACAGATAAAGTAAACTTCATTGAGTACTTTGAAGGTATATGCCTCTCTTTTTGCAACCAACCTCAGAGGGAATGTTCTGAGCTCTTCAGTACATTATATGGTAATTGCAATAATTTCAGCAAATGTTCCTATCACAAAGAACCAGAGTTGTCTCTTGCACAACAAAAAAATATTCTCACATCACCACTACCTTTTGCATCTCTCTATCCAGACTTTGTGCTGCCTGATGGTAATAGCTGAAAAGGTTATTCTGATGTGTTTCCTCCTGACTACAAATTAACTATATTTGTGCTGAAAATTGTGGAAATCACAATCACAACTCATTTAAAAATCTGATTTTCTGAAGAAATATCTTCTCTTTAAAGAAAAACAGTCTAATGTTTTCTCAGAACCTTGGCATGAATGTGAATAGCCAATGTTGTATTATCAAATTTTGTCCGGGCAAAACACATTAAGAATAGCTTCAATTTGGAAAAAAACACCTTCAATACTCATCTTTACAGGTAATGCAATAGTCACACAGACACATGTATATATTAAGGTCATCTGCCACATTTCCCATGCCTTCCAGAGCAATTTCCATGGTAAAGAATAGTTCTTTATATTTTCATAATAACCAATCATTTCAATCTTTCACATCACTAGAAAACCTATTGTAATACTGCTAAGGTCTGCAGTGCTGTTAAATCTACTAAGAAAGAAGTCAATGAATTCAAAGATAAGGCACTACAGAGTGAACATGTAAGTCTTTCTTTGAATTACTGCTATGCAGGTCTACACCTTGCTCCTGGGGCATTTCACATTATCACAAAAGTTATGAGACAAGATGGGTCCAACAATCCTTCGCCCTTTCCCACTGCCCAGGGATACTACTTCCAATGGTTCTCCTAAAACATCCATGAAATTTTGCTCCTAGGTTCCCTCCTTCAGGGCAGCTATCAGCACAAATCCACAGGAGCCCCACATTCCAACAGAATGCCTTGATTCATTGAAAGAGCAGTTTTCTAACAGAAACAAATATTAACTGGAAATTAAGCACACAGAGCAACTGCAGATTCAGTTACTATTGCTAGATAGTTATAACTACAAACGTTTAAATCAGGGGTTACAATTCCTGCAAGTAAGGAAAACCAGCCAGAGACATGGCCTAGCACACTCTCTTTGCAAAGGCCTATTCAGAACTCCAAATTAGTTCCATGGTGTAAAAATCATCGATAACACTCTCATGTCTATGAACTTTGTTTTGAAGAGGGCTCAGATGGGTATTCCTTTTAAAGATCCATTGACATATAACTTCTTTACTTAACTCTGTTCTTGAATTAAAACTTGGATCCTGACTCAAAATAAATAGGCTTGTTGCAAAATAGCAAAAAGCTATCGTAGTAGTTCTTTAATGAATGAAACTCTTATTGACTGGGGGAAAATAAAACACAATATGAATCAATTTGTGCCTGTTCTGGCTGTGCATTTCAATGCTAATGCTGTATAAGATAAGCCTAAATGGTACTTGGGGATAATTTGTGCTTTTAATTTGTGCCTTTCTTGGGCATAATCCAGGGGTCAAGTTGTGGTTTTTGTTTAAATTCACAGAACAACAGACCTGAATAGCTCAATAACTTTTTTATATTTATCTATTTGGTTTCTCCTATTTGCACAACACAAAAATTTGACAATACTCAAGGACAAGGGGCAAAGCAGAACCAGCCTGCCTTTCCAGTGGTGATGAGCTGACCATGGCTGGCTACCAGTCTTCCACCAAGTTACTCTCCCAGTACTCCCCCTCAACAGGGCAATGTGGTACCTCTCCACTGACTGCAGTTCTTCAGAAATAAAAGTTCCTCTGGTGTGAGCTCTCCATGGGCCACAGTTCCCTCAGGGTTTATCAGTCTGCTCCAGAGTAGAGTCCTCCATAGGCTGCAGCTTCCTGCTCCAGTGTCATCCTCTCCATGGGCTGCAGGGGAATCTCTGTTCTGACACCAGGAGCACCTCCTTACTTTCTTATCCAGTTTTGGTGTTTTCAGGCCTGTTTTACATTCCCTGTTGCTGCCCCCAATCCTGGCAATATTTTTTACTTTCTTGCATGCACAGAGGTAGCTGATGGGGTCAATCACGTCCTTCAGTGAGCCCATTGAATTCAGATGTGTCTGGCACAGGGCAGCCCCCAGCCTCTCTTCACAGAGGCCAATCCCCAGCTGCCAGAACTTTGGTATCTATGCCCAGTATACCAGCCTAAACATGACTCTATGATTCAAAATTAGTAAAATCATCAAGGAAACAGTGGGAAGTAGTCAGTGTTTCAACTTACCTTGCAGCTACACCTCAACTCTAAATGCAAAGGTGTCTCCTTGAGTCCCACCTGATTGCAAATTCTCATTAACACTTGGCAATTTGAACAACTGCAGTGGTAATTTCATGAGAAGATTTGGCATTAACATGAGACCAAGGAATAAACAAAGGGAATTGAAAAGTTTTTTTATCCCTGCTCCTTTCAGGATTTTTTTCACTGTTTAATGCCATCTTCTATTGTACACATAAAAGTGTCCCTTAACCTTGCCCAGTATGGCTACAAAAGTGCCTGAAAATGAACACACCTCTTCACATGGATGGCTCATGAAACAGCTGCCAAGAGAAGCTTCTGTGTTGGTGCAGATACACTTATTGTCCTGAAAACTTGGATTTAGCTTATTGGGAACTATAATTATCGGTCTGATTAGGGCAATATGCTTAAATATTTTGATCAAGTTATCTAGAAATTTGGGGATAAGGATTTATTGAAAGTACAGGGAAGGTGGGTAAGTCAGCAGTTATGATTATTAAATTCTACTTCATATCATGAGTCTTAGACTGTACAATCCTGTCACTTGTATAAACACAAAAGAGGATGTAATGTAAAGTTAAAGACTAATCCTGTGAGAATCACTGGAATGACTTTGAAGAGAACAGAACTGACACCAGATGAAAAATGAGCCTAAACTTTAAAACTACATATAAGATATATTAAACACTGGTCCCATTTCATCATCAGTATACAAGCTGTTAAAAGAATTGCCACTTATATTGCAAGGACTTATGTGCCCTTTTGTCCTATGGGATGCAAAAGAGATGCCTGTCTTTGGAGAATTATTGAAATCTGATGACAACAAGCAGATGGAGTTAGATGCTCTTAGCTTAAAAGTGGCTATGACATGTACCTGTACAAGAAACTGAAGATGAGCGAAATCAGCCTTACATACTGACAGATGAACCTCAGCCCATTACAATACCAAATCCACTTTTTGCCTGTTTACTTTGCTTACTGGGGAAAAAAATTGGTTTCTTGGGCTAAGGTACCTTGTTGTTTTCCACTTTCTGTTTCAAACAGTCGCATTCCTCAGCTATTGGACAAACAGCAACACTGGTCATGCAAAAATGTACTTTACAAAAATTTTTTTTAATCTACTGAATAGATATTTTTAAATAGCTGCTGTTTCCCTTTCCCATTAGAGCTGGCCAAATTCTCTGCGACTGATTGCTTTATTGTGGAGTCCAACTTTTGACTCCCTGCAGACAAAAGCCACAATAGATAAACAGCTGGAGTATTTTCTTCACTTGGAGATTACTTAGGCCAAGAATTCTTTTGACTGTGAAAGCAAACACACACACAGATACACACACCAGAGAAAGACTGTGAAAATCATATACGAAAAGCTGTAAACATTGCTCATTCCTTCTTTCTGGATTTTCTGTAATGCTTAGTACTGTACTGTGGAAGCCACTCATAGTGCACAATTGAGCTTAGAAACACAGCATTGCCCATTGCAATTCTCTCAGTTATGCAAGGGAGCAAGCATGCAAAAAGATATAAAACAAATTCCCTAAGATCATAAAGAGCAGCTACAGCATAGACAGGAATAGAAGGTAGTGACATCCTTATACTGATTTCCAATGCGCAATTCTTTCATTCTCTCCCTATTCCAGGGAAAACTGGACTGTATGTTTAGCTACTTTTTCATCACACCTCTGTTCCAGTGCACATTTACTGTTATGTATGTCTCCACACACAAAGGCTGTGAAAAAGGACTTATTTTAGAAAACATACATCTGCTAGAGGCTGAAATCATTTAAGGAGATGAAAGAAGAACCACTGATATGAATAAGAAAGGGAGTTAATGTAACCAGTGTGATGCACTAGCAGGATTATTTTAGCAACAGCACTTCAAATGAGCCAAGCACAGTGGCAACAATCAAGACCAAAGAAAAGATGGCAAGATACGACTGCTTGGATTTAGGTTCCTAGGAGCAAGATTTAGGCACCATTTCTGTGTAGTCAAGAACTTGGGTTATGTCAAAAATGACATGCAAGCAACATGTCTTAGTTGAAGAAAAGTGATCTCTAGAGGGGGGTGGGGGGATAGATGAAGATAAGATGAAGGTATCACCCTAAAATATGCACTGAAGAAACATGCAGGGGTGGCAGACAGGACAGTTTCAGTGAAGTATATAGGAAAGAATTTGGAAAGAATATGAGGTGAACCTGAAGGGCAACAGCAGCAGACAGCAGACATAGAGGGGTCATTTAAGGAATTCAGAGGTGAGGGAGAAAGTGGATAGTATTAAGATAATGGAAAAGTCAAGATCAAGCTTAAAATGCCTATTGTTGGACAGAGCTCTGCACAACCTGAGCTAGTTGAAGATGTCCATGCTCACTGTAGGGTGAGGGTTGACCCTCAAAGGTCACTTCCAACCCAACTATTCTATGATTCCATGGCAGTACATTTTTTATAGGTTTTGACAGAGTGTATTTTTGCTGGAAAAAGAAAAAACTTGATTAGAAGGAGGTTGTTAGGATGTGCACATGGATGAGAAAAGTAGGCAATGGTCTAAGGTATTAAGACCGTCTGCCCCAAAGAACTTACACTTTTCATAAATGAAGTTCTTGCACAGCCTGGGACTTTGCAAAGATTCAGCCTTTGTTAATATATGGATCAAACTCACAGACGAGTTTCAAGTGTGAAATATCCCATCCGGCTTGTAGCACTCACCAACCTTTAGACAGAAATAATAATAATGTGGTGAAATGGGATATGGCATACACCATCTGGCAGCTGTGCAAACAAGAAGAAGAACCCTACGAAGAACATTATTACACGTTTGGGGACCTGCTGATTACATTGCATGTCTAAGGTTAGATATTTTGGTGTGTAAAACTTGAGAACACAGTCTAAATCATGGATAATTTAATAGGTTGCATATGGACTTCACCTCTAGTTTATGAATTCTTTTTATTCAACAATGCATCCTTTTTTAAAAGGTGTTCTTGCTTTATGGTGAACTGCTTGAACTGCTGTTCCAAACACAAAAAGTTGCAAGAAAGAATTCTTATTTTTTTGCAATAGTATGAATGTGCATAGTCATCTGGTCCTATCAAGGTGATCAGTATTGCCATGTAACTGAGAGTTCATATTTCAAATTAATATATCACCTACATAGATGGCAAATCTTCTTCCCCTTAGAAAGACCAGGGTCTTTTTTATTCACACCTTTTTTTCCTTTTTTTTCCCCTTTATGAAGGAGAACAACAAAGAGTGATTAAGGAGAGTGTGTTATTAAAAAAAAGCTCTTTAAACCAACAAGCTTATTGATTTTGAAGGAGTGCCAGGAGAGTCATTAACAGAAAAATATTCAAAAGGCACTTAAACGTGTTCTCTGACTTCAATAGATTTGTTTCTGTCAAATCACAAGAAAATAGAACAACAGAAAGCTCAGCCTCACTCCTAGGCTGGTTCACTCTGCTCAGCAGCCCATTTCAATTACCCACTCAGGTCTTCCTTTGCTGCCAAAATTCGCTCTCTGACTCCCTCTTCAACCACAAAACCCTCATCTTTCCTTCACCCATCTCACATTGACTATTTCTGCTATCTGCAGCCCAGAATTCTCACTTCTTTAAGCCATCTCTATTTACCAGGGCAGTGGATTTCATCACACATGACTTCTATGTGGCCCCATAT
>NW_008654639.1:54709-68345 GCF_000695815.1 Acanthisitta chloris
CACTCATGCCAAATTCCTTGTCTTTCTGAAATGCAGTGATGTGTACATCATTAGGGGACTGCAGCAGATGGTGCTTTGGAGAAAAGATATCAAGTTGACAAATAAAATGGACCAACATGAAATTGCAGATTATTAACTTTACCAGTTATGGAGAGGATGTTTGCATCAGATGTCACAGTAACTTGGAAATTGACCTCCAGCACCTTAAACCCCTGATCCTGCTAGTAACTAGCCTTAGCATCAGCAAGAAGAAATTTTTCTTCTCAGTTCCCCTACAAATGCAGGAACATTATCAGCTAATATTGATTCACCTGTTCTTTCATGCTGTTTCAGCATAGAAAAGCACATAGTTTCAAGAATTATGGAACTGTAGAAAATTTGTTTTCTATGGAGTTCTGTCTCAGGTCTTCTATGACATCCCCACCACAATACTTTTATATATTTTCTATATCTCCTAGCCTAACCTTATGCTTCTCTACCTCATCCCATCCTCTCTGTGATTGTCATAATCCTGGCTCCTTCCTTCCTGATTCTTGTCTTCAATACTAGCTTTCCTTCCACAACTACTGCATAAAATTTTGGGCTTGTTGACTAGCTTGGCAAGTCAAGTTGTGTACATGGCCAGCTCTCTGCATACTAACCATCCTGATGACCACTGCCTTGCTTTTGCCTAGCATCAACGTTAATTTAGCCTCTCTTCTGATCCCAGATGCTGACTTCCACAAAATTCTGTCAAATTTGGCATGTAGAGTGACTGCTTAAGCCTCATTTCCTTAGGAAACCAGCTAAAACATTTCACTTCCTTTTTCTAAACTGGATTAAATAACTGCAAGATGGATGGTGTAGCAGCCGGACAAACATGACCTGGTCAGGAATGGTGCCAGGGCTCACAGGTGCTCCTTTCAAAGGCTAGGGAAAACAGCTCACAGTGTTGACTCATCTTTCAGCCCTCACAGATTCTCCTAATTGCTCAGTGAATTATTCACCCCAGCCTGCTATTCCCTCCCTCACTCCTCTAACACCTACTTTGCTGGTGTATTTGCATGTAACACCTACTCGTCACCCTTCCCGTAAAGTAACAACAACAACAAATTCGAAAAGATAGCTCTCACTTCCACAGCATCAAGGACTGGCCCTTGTGGGGGTGGGCTATAGCACTTGGATGACAGATCAGATAAACATTTTTAAATCCTGAATGATAAATGCAACCCTGTAGTACCTAGGGTACAACTGCAATTAATAAAATTAATGAAATATCTTCCAGTGGTAGAATAGACCTGTTCTAAAGCTGAAGAAGAGCTGAAATTATTCAAGTATAAAAGTATTTTTGACAAAATACAAAAGGAGGATGTATCAGTATTGGTAGTAAATTGCTAGCTAACTGACACACTATTGCACTCATTAGCCCTTAATTTAACTGGGAAAAATAGTCCTTTTTTTGCTGTGCAAAGTATTCCTTTAAAATATGCAGATCTGTATAGTACCATAGCTTTTCTGCAATTGTGTTCAGCAAAATAAACTACATTTGAAGTTACCTTCTTAGTAGAACTCAAAGGCATCCAGTCAGAATATTGAAACCAAGGATCTGAGCTTTCTGAATCAGTGTAAAAGATGAAAGAAATACTCAATTAAATGCCGATTATAAGATACTGTTTTTTAAATGGGAGTAACACAATTTATATATGCAAGGCTGAAAAAACAGCATCTTCGATTCCCCAAATCCAGTGAGCAAAATACTTCAGAGAGGTTGCAAATCTTAATTCACCATAGCACCACATGTCAGGAGAGGTAAGTAGTGTCACTTCTATGCCAAGAAGGAGAAAAGGAGTACAACTGGAAGGACCAATAGGACAAGCCTGGACATCACAACAGCCTGGATTAGAAGTCAGGCATTGCTGGCTCTCAGTCTATGCTTAAAAATCACTGCTCCAACAGCAAACAAAAAAAATTGGCGGTCAAATTTGATTGAATTTGAGAGACCTTTCTGTAATCAATCATGACAGGGTTAATTCTCCTAAACTCTCTCTCACAGATGCTAATCTGCCCTGGAGTACATCCATGATTCCAGGATAATTATGAATGCAAATCTCAAAAAGCAGTTTCTAAGTGAACAATTGTGTACAGCTTTTTTTTTCTATTCTTTTACTGTGCCTCCCAAAATAATGAGAGACACGCATTCACACACACAAACAAAACCTTTAGCAATCTAAAAACTAAAATATAAATCACTTCACATCAAGATGTGATGACTATACAGACAGATTTAAACAACCCAGCAAAAGTGCAATAACTTAATAAAACTAATTACATGTGAAGAAGCAGAGGGTTTCCACAAAATAGGCCAGAACTCCTAGAGCACTCCACTCTTCACAACTTCAATTTGCTAGAGGAACCTGATTATTCTAGCTCCTTTCACACTGTACAACAGCAGAAAATACCTAAGGGGCACTCAGGGTCCCACCAGCTCAGTTCTAGACATCTCTTTATCATTGGTCCCTTCTGACCTTCAGTTCTATCAAGTGTCCATTGCAAGTTGAACACTCCTAAAAAATTCCACAGTACTTTCCAGTATTCAGCTACTTCATGTTACTTTGAGCTCAACAACTCTTAAACAAACTCTTCTGTTGCCGGAAAAAAAACAAACCAAAACGCAAAAAAAACCCCCACATATCAAAACCCCAACCAACACACAAATAACACATTTCCTATACGGCTTCTAGCAATGTTTGGAGAAATAATTCCTTAAAGTGAGTACACGGTCTAAACTCTAGTGCCATAAAGTCCTGTATAAAAGACAGATGAAAGAAGAAATGGGCAGAGAACTCAGTAAAAGTAAGAAGTTCTGGAAGAAAAAGGCATAATTTAAATTATGGAATTAAATTAGAATGGAGGGCATAGGGTCATAAGCTCTTATCTCCTGCTGGTGGACTAATGGCAGTGAAACACCTTTATAAGTGGAAAAACCAATCTTTTTTTTTCCCTAAAATGCAAATGATGTGTTGCCTGTTCTGGAGGGATAACCCTCACACTGTGTTCAAGTTGCTTTTCCCCACCCACCAGTAGACAGTAGGGGTTTCACATAAAGCACAACACATGAAAGTAAATGAACAAACTCCAAAACTGAAATCTCCTGGAGTGAGCCCATCACAGCATGCTAAGCTTTTCTACGCTGATTGCAGTGCTTCTGAGAACAAAATGTTCGGGACTGTAGTATGGCTGTTTAATTCCCCAAACAGAAGTCACAAAGTTGTTTTTCTGAGCTTTTTTGAACAGCTTTCCCTGACTGGCTGTAGCAGATATAAGTTCTCCTTGAGATATAACAATCAGAGCACCTATGTACATGCTGAGCAGTTGGCCAGCAGATGATAGGTGGGATTGCTGATTTCAGTCCATTCTCCTCCAACTACTATTTGGGGCATTTTCTCCTACTGGCCAGAAGATGATAGGTGGGATTGCTGAGTTCAGTCCATTCTCCTTCAACTACTATTTGGGGCATTTTCTCCTATCCCTGGATATCTAGTAGGAAACTTACTGAACTTTTAATAATCTTTGAGACTTCGGTTTCATTTTCATGCTAATTTAAAGAGGGGAATTAATTTCATAATACTTTGGGAATGGAGAAGAGGCTGACTTGGGACTGGATGGGACTGAGAAAGCAACTAAACAAGCCTAAAAAAGCACCACCTGGGAAGCTGGCTTCAGAACAAAAGGTTAGAATTTGGGCTCTGTAGCAGTCAGCATTAGCTTAAGAAACAAACAAAAAAGATAACCTTCTAAACCTCACAACCAAATTGCTACTTATTCTTTAAAAAAAAAACAAAATGATAACAACAACGTTATTCTTTAAAAAAAAAAAAAAACAAAATGATAACAACAACTTAAAAGTCACAAAAAACCAAACTGAAGCAGACAAACAAACAAACAGAAGACTAAAAACCCACAAGATCCAAACAAACAAAAAACTCTCACAGTAGCAGTTATTCAGTCTTTCTAAATAGAGGTAAGACTCTCCAAACGACACCATGTTTTCACCCATTCTTTCTTCAAGTAACCTCTTTTGATCTTTGAGTGGTTTTTCTATTTTTCAGAATTGAGGGCAAGTGAGGAAATGTCTACATATATGTCTTTGAGAGACAGGAAGGCAGGCAGAGAATGAAGGACTGAATCTGTAGAGCTGAGTAAAGTAGCATCTACCCAAACATGTTTATGATATTATTATTTCTGCTGTCAAATGAGCAACTGGTTGACTGGCATCAACAGCACAATGAAATGAATGGAGAGGTGTGAAGCTGCAGAGAATTTTTTCAGAAGATAAATAATTTCATTTCAATGGCAGAGAGGTCAGTAAAGCATAAATCCAAGAATACATCTCTAATTAAGTGATAAAGCTAATTGGATCTGAGTTTATTTCCTGATAATAGCCTGCACTGCTGAGATAAATGGCTCGGAAAAGCCGAGGGAAGGATTTCTCTTCTGTAAGCTCCTATTGAGGGACAAGCTATGGTTTGACTTGATCACAACATTATTTTTAATGTTTAAGATGCATTGAAACAACAGAGATTACATTGCTTTCATGAGTTAAGATGATGTGAAAAACAAGTGAGCTTATACATGATCATCATTTGATTCCTGAGCTCTATGATTTTTGATAATACAAAGGCTAAATTAGTAAGGACCTATCGAAATACAGAGAAAGAAATGCTGTCCTCACTGTAGCTTAAAAGAACCACACTTACTTTTTTTTCCTGGTTAAAATAAATAAATAAATAAAAATTTAAAAGGCCACAAAAATCTCCAAACAAAACCCCAGAAAAACCCTAAACTTTCTGGTATAAACTAGAGCCAAGCAAATATCTGAAGTATATTTTTAAATAGGCACTGATTCTTGTGGAAAATCTAATTTGATTTCACTTAAGAATAAAGAAACAAAAGGCCAGTAAGAAAGATGATCCAATTAGCATTTTGCTTAAGGACACATTTCCCTTTAAGGGCACAAATGGTCTCATTGACTCTGATATTAAAGCATCTCACTGGATTGCATCAAAGTGCTAAATGTGTTGCAGAATCAACTCCTAAATCTCCAGGTGTAACAGTAGGAAAGAGGACATGAATATGAAACTACAGAACTGCAGCAGAAATGTCTGCCAAAGTCTAAAGCATTGGCTCTGAGAAGTGTAATTTTCCCAGAGGTCTCAGTAAGGGGTTAACTCAGATGCCAAGCAAATATAATTTAGATGTCAACATTGTTAATTATTTAATTGCTCATAAAAGCACAATTGGTGCAGACTCAGCTATGAATGACATCTCGTTCCCAAGACAAAGCAGGGGGGAAGGGAGGTTTGCTTTGGAAAATATCATGGTGTGTATTGCCTCTGTATCCCCCGCACCAGTCTGTTGGAGGCAGCTGTCACAGCCTCCTGGCAGAGAGACTGTTTCCACAAAAAAACCTTGGATATCTCATTGCTTCACCCACTCCTCCAGGAAAAGGGCCTAGGAGCATGGCAAACTGTGCTCCTTGCCCTGGATGAAACCAAAGACATCAACAACATGCTTTTGTGTTATGTGCAATAATGACTGATAAGCAACAATTAGACATTTCCTGGAGGAATTACCTTTTCGCACAGTTTTGCCATTCTCACTGTGTATCCAGGATGTCATATATTGTTCTGTCAGATCTCTTGTTTGGTCTGTTTTTTAACCACAATACCACTAAGCTGATTGAGAAAAATATTCCACACTGGTGGAAACTTTTTTCTCAAGGATTTTTGTCCTTAACTGTAGCAGAAATTTTCATGGTGTCTGGACATACATACATAAAAAATATATTTCATCTTCAGAAAAAGTGAAAGACAAAGTAAAAAGCTGTCATTTTTCTCTTCTATGATATCCATGATCCCCTCTCCCTTGAAAAAGCCAGGCTGAGATAAAGTGCCCAGCTATCTCCTGTAGGTATTGCTGCACATGTAGCCCTAACATTCATTTTATTATGGCTAACAGATCTGCTTCTGTGCCACACTGTAGGACATCTTATGGAAGTATTCCACAATTAACAGGCTTTATTAACAGACTTGTCAAAGAAACCCGAAATAAATCACAAACTCAAAAAAACCCTACAGTTGTCAGGCTGATATAAAATGCAAGTGTGATTTTTCATAATGCTACCTGAATTTTATAAGTTGCCACTTCAAACTGAAACAATTAGCAATTTAAAAAGATAATTTTAAAATTTCAAATGAAATGGCATAAAAATAGAAAAATAATTTACAATAATATTCAGTATATTGTTGAGTATGCTTAAAAGATTAATATTTGTCTACAAAATATCCGTGCATTCATAAATCCACATTTTTCATAAGAATTTTCACCAGAATAGTTAAAGAGGTGAAAGTTAAATAGGTTTTGGGCTGATAAAAAGAGAAATCAGACTTCCCCTTTAGGAACAGCTCTGCAGCCCTCAGTCTCAGCAGAGCTACCTGCACCAATCTACTCTATGGCTCAGTTCTACAATTCTTCCTGGGAAGAGATATATCCAAAGAACCACTGAGTAAAGCTAAGGCTGTCTCTCTTTCTACATATTAGTTTATCACTTAGACCCTACAGGAATCAGAATTGCTGTGTTCTATACTAGTGTACTAGAGAATGTAGTTAGATTTCAGAAATACAACATATCAAATTCCACCAAAAATATCAATAGTTTCCTATTTAAAGCACTTCACAGAAAAAAACAATTGACAATTTATTCATATTTTTCCTCAAGAGACTGAGATTATTTCTAAGTTAACAGGTAGTCTGACAGAATTTAGGCATTACAGGTCAAAACCACATGGTCCAAAGTATTTTGGTGGAAGGATTTCTTTCGGGAGAGGTTAATTTCTAATGCAGATTAGCTTTTGTGAATACTTCCTATTATCTCATTAGCATGTTTTCTGACCTCTGGACTTGAAAATCTCTTGCATGGTCTGGATTCCTAATCTTGTTTAAACCCATATTTAAATGCAGAATAACTGATTAGCCAACATCCTTTGTGCTACACAACCACACATTTCATGCTTTTATAATGAAAAGTGTCATCCATTGTTTTTTATTTCTCTAACCATGCACTGAGAAAAGGCACAATGTGATAAGACATTCTGCCTTTTTACTGCAAATTCAAGGATTGGGGTTTTTTTCAAAAGTAACATAGAATTAATAAAGGCACTTTCCTCCAAAGATGTTTGCTGGACTATACAGTAATGCATCACATTTCTTATACACGTGAACTGACATGACTCCAATGTGTGCAAGTTGAGCAACTATGAAAGCTCCTAAATGTGTAGTGATGAAGATCTGTCTGCACAGAAATTCTGCCTGCAGAGTTTAAGTGTTGTCTATAAACCTCATTTCTTTAATTACGATAGTGTTAATGTGTACTGCACGTATAGATTTCACAGCACTTATAAAATGTTTTTAAGTAATACAGATATTACAAGACCACAAACTCATGTTACTCTGTATTGGGTCTTCTCAGTGTTCAAGTGAAATTAGATTCAGACTCTACTTTGTACAGTCTATTCAACATAACTCAATAAAATGAGATAGTTTGAGTTAGGCAATATATTTTCCCCCTCAAATCTCAGAAACTCTAAATATTTTATGGTTCAAATTATATCTTGCCATACAACTTGAATATAGTGAGCACTCCCAAAGTATTTCTAAAGTGAAACATATTTAGAAAGAGGAATGAATTGCTTCCATTACTCTTTGCTTCCTTTGTTTCCTATTTTGAATCGTAACACATACATTTCTCATGCTTTCAAAGCCACAAGTATATAATTCAAATTTTCATGGTGGGTACAATGCTGGGAGAGTCACATTAAAACGAGTTTCATATGGGAAACTATCAAAATTGGTTTCACTTACTTTCATTACATTACAGATCACTTGCTACAATTACTATGACTTTTGGGTGCATTCACTTTTTTTAGTGAATCAAGGGGAACTAAGAAAAAGATCCACTTTTAATTTTCTACACTTAGTTTCTGTATAGTTTTGAAATTAAGTTACAACTAAGAAAATTCTATATAATCAATATAATTCAACAAATTTTCAAAAATGAGTACAATTACTATGAATTAGCATATCCCTTAATATATGAAATCATGTGTGCATTTATACTAAAACTGTATTTTTGATAATCATTCAGAGCAGGCTTTGACTGAAATATAACTCTTTATTTCATACTGAGTTTCATCAGGGACAGTTTTTGAAGTGTATGTGCTGATTATTACTGTACAGGTTTATGATTCAATTTGTGACCTTCATGTCAGAATAAAAGCTGTGGAGTGAGATGGCTCAATTAACCTCATCTCCAAATAATTTGCAACACAGAACAGTAATAGTGTGTTACCAATCTCCAACCTCTGGTTTTTTTCTGAATCAAAGTACATATGTAGTAATTACTATCAACTGCCATTAATGTTGCTAGTACTTAAAACGAGATTAAGAATTTCACACTGGGGAGAAAAAAAGACCAGAGACACCTTTTTATTTTAATTCAGTTGCATTCATTTGAAAAAGAAAATTAGCGTTATCTAAAGTGAAAACAAGGGCCAGAGAATCATCAGAAGGTGGAACCTCTGTTTTTTTATCCAACCTGGGGCTTAATTAAATTGCAGCAGAACACTCCTGTTCTCTGATACATCCAGCTGATCCATTATTTGCTTATTCTACCAGTATACCTGCTGCTATTCTCTGGGGGAAGAGGAGGGGAGTTACCATGATTATGAAGCAAAATATGTACAGTACATTTTTAATTAACTATATAAGAGTTCGAATCTCATTTGAAATACAATATAAGGAGCAGAGCAAGAAATGTGTAATGAAGAGCTAATTAAGTGGTACCATGTACCACTCTGTGTTACTGTCATTTTTTCCTTGCTTTCATAGAAAAATAAGTGTAATTTTCAATTTTGTCAAATACAAACATGAAATTTTAATCAGCTGATGCCTCATAAGTCACTTGATAATTGTGTTTTTGCTGGAATGCTAATTGCAGTTCTAACTTTTTTCTTTGTCTGCTACTGGCAGTTGTTCATAGCACTGTTCTGACTTCCATATGCCTGCCTTCATGATTTCCTGCTTCACTGCTAAGGGCTGACTGAAAAGGAATATTGTGTCTGTAAGCTAAACGCCTTGTGCGTGTGTTAATCAGCAAATATTCTAGAGACAGATGATTTATAAAATTGCACACTCAGATTGGTAACTTCTCCTCCTCCCAAATGCAGTATCTGGCAGAACATGTGACAACAGTAAAGCTTTTGTGAGGGAAGAAAAATACAACGGGAGGGGGGGGAACCCCACCCTTCTCCTCTGGTTATATGGGCTACTATCCTCTCCTTGCGTGATCAAAACAAAAAGAAAAAGCACGACAGATAATCCCTGAATACCCAGCCTTTAAATATGCAGGAGCCTTACGCACGCAGAAGCAAGTTAGGTAAATGCATGCATTATCCAAATTGGAGGTGTGGAAGCAACAGACAGCAAACCATCTCACCCCCAATCTCAAACAACATCAAGCTCTTTTTCTATAAGAAAAAAATTACCAAATTACAGGGAGATTTTTTCCAGCTTTTGCGTGGAAAATAACTAAGCAAACTTGAGGTGTAATTTGTGGTCATGCTAAAGCAGTGATGTAAGGAAGTTGTTGCTTTTCGTGTTTGTCTAATGAACAGTTGACTTGCAAAGGCCATCGGGTGCATGCACATGTCATCTGCTTGCAACTACAATCTTTATGATAGCATTTTGGAAGTAGAAAAGAGAAAATAGACACTATTTAACTCTCCCATATTAAACCAATGTTTTTCAAACTGTCAGACAAAGTTCAATTAACACATTTATTATACCTACTGTATCGTTACATCCAGGTAATGAAACTTTTAAAGAAATAAATTCTACACTTAAATAGAAAACTCATCACTGCCCCAAGCATTTTGTCAGAAAGCAATATATTGCACAAAATGCATGGAATGGAAAGCAGCATTTACCAAACTCGTGTGATCATTCAGTTCAGCATACTGGTCTAAAAAAACCAGTTTTAAACATATCGAAACTAGCACTCACAATTTCAACAGTAATTTCACTGTGTACCCTCTTGGAGCATCTAATAAATACACTATATTCAGCCTGACTTCCACCAGCAGAAGCATAAGCATACATGTGCATGCAGGTGAAGTGCTAAGCAATGATAATCAAAAGACATCTTCCGAGGGAGCTTTCTTCTCAAAGGAGCAAGTAAAAAACATGACTGCATGCTCACCAAGCTCCAAAACCTGGTGCCCCAGTTGCCCATCTATTCTCTCCGTCCTCTGTCAGACACCCAAGTCAAATGACCCCCCTGCCCTGTCCATGCCAGATACTTACATTTAATTTTTTAAGAAAGAAAGGAGCTTTTAATATTATGTTGTGATAGAAACAACAGACAAGTGTAAATACAAGAGGCTAAACAACTATTAGATAATTGGGGAGAAGAGAATAATCAGTAAACTGCATCAGGAGTGTACAGAATTAAAAAGAACTATCAGTATAAAACATAGAGAAGGTTATGCTTAATTACAATGATAGTGAAATTCAATTCACGATTATCACTGTTGTTTCACTACCATTAACTAAAAAAGTCATGTAAAGGGAGTGTCCAACGTACAAGGAAATAATCCAAGCCACATTTTATAGTTGCTACAGAGCAAATTCCCTTCAGTTCCTTAACTAGCAATAGAGATAAATGAGGGAAAACGTAGAACTCAGTTTAACTCAGTTAGTGATGTGAATAAACCAGAGTTAAGAACACAGTCTCAGTCACAATATTTCATTTTATGGTATTATAAAAACCAGGTATGCTAATCACCCCAGCAATTAGATGAAATCACACTTAAATGAATAGTCAAATATAATGAAATACACTCCTCCTCTACCTGATCCCTTCTTCCGCCCTCAGGAAAAGAAAAAAATGAACCTACTTCAGTGTGATAGCTTCAGAAAAATAAGTAGCTATTTGAACATTTTAACTATTTAAAATATAAAACCCACAAAGAAACAAAACAGAAAAATAAAATCCTAGTGATAATTAGAGAGTCCGTGGATTACGGACAACTAAAGAAACATCACACCAAATAACACTGTACAAGATAATTGTCACAGAATAACATATGTTCACCTTAAACATCTGCACACAAGGCTGCAAAAGAAATGCACCAGGGGAGAAACTCCAACTCTTACTAAAACAAAATATTTGCTTACAAAAGTAAGCAAGTGATCAGGAGTAATTCATCAAGATAATACACAGGCTAGAGTTAAAAGTACCTTTGACCTTGGTAACCTTTCTTAGAGGAATAAAAATGGGGCTAGAGATGAAGTATACTAGAAAAATTGTGGCTTCATTCAGATTGTCTTAAACACTGCTGAGGCTTCCATCACAGCTTGGCTTTGCTACACAACATTTTCATGAAGTGTGTGGGATTTTTTAATACAAGACTTTGTTTCAGTATTAATCAGCCCTCTAATTACACACAAAAGCCTAAAAAATGTTGTCATGGACTTCATTGCACCTTCACAGAACCAGACTAAATCCAGAGGACACATTGCTATATCCAACAGTGGAGGATGAAACAGTGTGCAGGGCTGACTGAGAGTAATTATGGCGGAAGCAGTGCCGAAATCCATTTTCCTTTTTTTTTAGAACTTAAACAAGTAAAAGATTCACAAGCTTTTCCTTCCTTAACATACATATATATATATATATACACATTACCAAAAATATAATATTTGAAACATAGACAGCATTATTGTAGGCTGATAGATCAGTTCTGATATGAAGTGCAGTAAATTTTGAGTCACTTGCACTAGTAAAAATGGAGAAGAAAACACTCTCTATAATTCTCTGCAAGTTTATTCCACTTGTCAGCTTTCATCCACAACAAGACTAAATCACAGCTGTCAGTATTAGCTATTTAGCTTCTCATTGTGCAACTAAGTTGTTAATAAAACAATTATTGTTTCTATTTTCTCGACTATATAAAAAATAATGTTAGTTTAAATTCTTGAGTTTCTTCTTCTGCAACAGCTTAATTCTTTTTAGAACAGGAGCAAACTATTGTTCCTGACCCTTATATGCCTTATAATAGCATTAATCATGCTAAATTCTTTTGGTGCTCATGTGGATATAATGTAATTATAACAAATTCCTGAAGATAATTTCTTATTCCCATTGGTCTTTGAGATAAATCTAAAATACACTGAATTTCTGTAAATGCAAACATGCCGTAAAATGTCTCTTGGTAAAGTAAATGTTATAAAGTAAATAATAAACATCAATAAGGAAGAGTAAAAATTATTAAACTAAAAGTGATATGTAGTCAAAACCAATTCATTTCTAATGTTTTCATTCCACTACCAAAAGCAGTAAAAGCCTTCAGAGTACTTTCTCAAACTACAAACGCACTTTATCCCTGTATCAACATACACTTACTTTTAAAGCATAAAAACCTGAAAAATATTGTATATGTGCATGTGAGGCCAATCCCAAAACGCAACTAGCAACCTGGAATGCAACGGTATTTATATCCTAATAAAATATTGGCAGATACAGGATTTTTTGGATTCACTATGACTGCTTTAAAAAATGCAGTTAAAAGGTTTTGTGGATTCTTTGTAACAACCAACAAAAAAAAAAAAAAAAACAAACAAACAAAAAAACAAAAAAAAAAAAAAAACAAAAAAAAACCAAAAAAGTTAAAAAAAAAAAAAAAAAAAAAAAACAAAAAAGTTGAATATCAGTTGAACTCATCTGCCAGGAGTGCAATTACTGACTGACCTTCATGTACAAAAGTGCTGAATGAGATTCTGCATGCACACAAGTACAAAACATCCATTAGGTCAAACCACATGATATTTGGAAGACCAAATTCTTTATCAGTAAATTATAATTTTAAGAGTCCTCCGATTCCTCTTTTTGTGTAACACACAAAACTACAGATTTACAATATAATTTCATTTAGAATATATCCATTTTAAAATACAGGCAAAACAATCAGGCACAGAGCTTTTACACTCCCATATAAAGTAAAGCAAGTCTTGCAAGTACACAAATTTAAGATCCAAATAAAAGAAAAAATAGGCAAAAGAAAAATGAAATATTAGTTCTTATGATAGAATTTTAATATAGTGCATTTAAGAAGGAAAGCTCTGTGTAGGACTTCTTATATGAAAATTGTACCCAGTGAGATTTGAGATAAAGAGACAATTTCCACCACATTTCTCAATAAATATAGACACCAGATTTTTTTTATGTATTCAAATATATGTCCTAAACCAGTCTACTCTTGGAAATAAATATCAGCTATAAGAAAATTATAAAATTATAAAAGATAGTTAATCCATAAAACAAAGAACCTAGTGCTTTCAGATTCCTTATAGCTGAAAAAAATAAAAATTAATTACAACAACCTACAGCATGAATTTTCCATAAAAACTAGACCTGTGAATTTTAATTTTTAGAAAATGCTGCTCCTATATATAACCTTTAATATGATTTTCTTCCTCTCAGAATTCAAGTAAGGTCAGCTGGCAATCACTAGGAAGAGATAGAAGTTCAGGACCAGACTAA